>NC_053426.1:63052232-63140730 GCF_007990345.1 Gossypium hirsutum
ATTCGGAACTCATTTCGATGATTCTGAACGAAGCCCATTGTAGCCGAATGTCAATTCACCCGGGGAGTACGAAAATGTACAACGATTTGAAACGTCAATTTTGGTGGCATGGTATGAAGCGGGACATCTCTGACATTGTTTCGAGATGTTTAATATGTCAACAAGTGAAAGCGGAACATCAAGTGCCTTCAGGATTACTCCAGCCGATCATGATACCCGAGTGGAAATGGGATCGAGTCACAATGGACTTTGTGTCCGGACTGCCTTTATCAGCAAGTAAGAAGGATGCGATATGGGTTATTGTTGATAGACTGACTAAGTCGGCTCATTTCATCCCCGTACGTACGGATTTTTCATTGGTGAAACTAGCTGAATTGTACGTTTATCAAATTGTGAGATTACACGGGGTACCTGTTTCTATCGTGTCGGATAGAGATCCGAGATTCACCTCGCGATTTTGGAAGAAATTGCAAGAAGCTCTGGGTACCAAGCTGCATTTTAGCACTGCTTTTCACCCCCAAACCGATGGTCAATCCGAGCGGATAATTCAGACACTTGAGGATATGTTGAGATGTTGCATCCTCGAGTTCAGTAGTTCATGGGAACGGTACTTACCTTTGATTGAATTCGCTTACAACAATAGTTTTCAATCAAGTATTAAGATGGCACCCTATGAGGCTTTGTACGGTCGTAAATGCCGTACACCATTGTTTTGGACCGAGCTCGGTGAAAGTAAAATTTTCGGAGTTGATTTGATTAAAGATGCTGAACAGAAAGTAAAGGTAATCCGTGAAAGTCTGAAGGTAGCCACGGATCGTCAGAAATCGTACGCAGATTTGAAACGAAAAGACATCGAGTATCAGGTGGGAGACAAAGTGTTCCTTAAGGTTTCACCTTGGAAAAAGATACTCAGGTTCGGCCGGAAAGGCAAGTTGAGCCCAAGATTCATTGGGTCGTACGAAATCTCCGAACGAGTTGGTCCGGTTGCGTATAGATTGATTTTGCCCCCGGAGCTTGAAAAGATTCATGACGTCTTTCATGTTTCGATGCTTCGACGCTATCGATCTGATCCATCGCATATAATTAGCCCATCAGAGGTTGAAATTCAAGTCGATATGAGCTATGAAGAAGAACCGATGCGTATCCTAGCTCGTGAAGTGAAGGAGTTGCGAAACAAAAGAGTTCCGCTAGTAAAGGTGTTATGGCTCAAACACGGGATCGAGGAAGCTACTTGGGAGACCGAGAGCTCGATGAAAGAACGATACCCAAACCTATTTACCGGTAAGATTTTCGGGGACGAAAATTTCTTAAGTGGGGGAGAGTTGTGACAGCCCAAAGTTGACCCTAGTCGAAAAGTGGTTTCGGGACCACGAAACCGAGTCTTATAAATAATTAAAAGTTATATTCTGTGTTTATGATGTGAGTAAATGCATGTGTGAAAGTTTCATGCATTAATTTGATCATCTTTATGTGAATTTATTAATATGGACTTATATGAAACTTTGTTGGAAAGTGAGAGGCTAATTTTACAATGGTCTAATAGTACATGCATTGAAAGGAGTGGTTTTGCATGTCAATTTACCCATGTTAAACATAGTGGCCGGCCAAGGAAAGAATATGCTCCACTAATTCAAAAATTAAAATAATTTGTATTAACAAATGATTTAATAATTGAAATAAAAGGAATTAAATAAAAGAGAAGAAGGAGGATGGTGTTCATCTTCTTCTCATACCTCCCTCAAGCCGAAACAAGGAGGAAAAAAAAGAAGGGAAAAACTTACCTAGAGCAATTCGGCATTCATCTTTAGCTATTAGGAGGTAAGCTTTGAATTTGTTGATTTGGCTTTATAATATGCTAAGTTAAATGGTGGATGCACTCTTGGTAATGTCAAGAAAGTTGAGATTTCTTAGGGTGAATTGAGCAATATGCCGAATGATTAAGTGTTGGAATTAGGGGTTATTTCATGTTGTATGGAACAATGGGAGAATGACTAGAATGGGGTAAAGATTTTTGGATGAGTGGCTTAGAGGAGCCTAGTACATTCGGTCAAAGATTGAGTCTATGTAGAATGTAAATTTCTTCCTCTATGATTATGTTCCTTGCATGTTAAATGGTTCTTGATAGGACCAAAGGAATGATCAATAGGCATTAAAAGGCTAAATGTGTGAATTTAAGGTATAAGAACCTATAGGTAATTACATAGGTAATGTTGGAAATTAATGTAGTGTATTCGGCCATGTAGAGTATATCCTAGAGATATTATGTTTAAATTCTCTATAATCGGCTAAATGAGTGATAATGGTTTATAATGTTGAATTGAATTATATGTATAAGTAGTTAGCAAAGTGATTAAACTACCGAATTTAATTATTAAATGTGTTCTAAGCTTGATGAATTTTGAGATGCGATTGGGAGTAAATTTGTCATGAGCATATTTGTTAATGATAAATATGATAAATGTATATATATATAGCTGAATGTGATATGTGTGAATTATATGTTAAATCAAGGCTTGGTAAGCTAGCTATTAAGGTGAAATGCTAATGTTAGTATTTGATTTGGTAATAATCTGTTTGGGGACAGCAGCAGTAAGGTGATTTTGGAAAATCGCCATAAATTGTAGGAGTTGAATTAGAAGCTGAGTGAATTATGTCATTAAAGCTTGAAGAGTCTATTTTCTTACAAAAGAAACTATAAAAGCAAAAGAGTTACCGATCTTGAGATATTTGAAGTATTGTGGGGCTGAGTCATAATGACTGCTGGATTCCCTGTTCTGTTTTTAGAAAATCATTATAAATTTTACAAAAATGATTATAAGATAAAATTTATATGCTTAGACTCCTTAATGAGTCTAGTTTCTAATGAGATCAAATACAACACATTTTGAATTCTGTAAAGTGAGAAATTGGATTCGTAGTGAAGAGTGGTCAGAATAGTCAAACAGTGAACAGGGGAAACTTTAAGAAAAATCTGGTATTGATTGGCCAAGCCTAAAATTCTGAAAATTTTATGGATGGAAGATATATGAGTCTATATTCAGGGAAAATTAACGGCAAGTGATTTGGAGTTTAGTAGCTCGAGTTATAAATAATTTAGTAACTACTGCTCAGGAAAACAGCTCGTAGTGAATATGTGATTTTGTTGTAAACATTAATGAAAGTTTGCCAATGAATTATTTATTGATTATTATAAAGCTTACTATAATCTATGTGTGTGAAAGTCGGATCAATATATATATTATTCTGAAAGTAATACTTGAATAGTCGATTAATGACTATTTTAAATTTTGTTGAACTTAAGCTCAAGAGCAAAGGGGAACTAGATCCGATAAAGGGAAGGAAAAAGTAATTGAATAGCCGTTGAAGTCGTTCGACGACATTTGAGGTAAGTCTTCGAGTAATGACCCTACTTGAATTATATTGAAATGAATAGTCATACTATGACGGATAGTCGAATGTGCTTAGAGACTATGTTATAAAGCCAATTGAAATTATGCTCTTTGTGTGTGGCTACCGAGCCGAAATTGAAAGGTTTAATAAATGTTTTGTGTTTGAGCCTTAGTAACGAAGAAATGATATGGATGTGTTATGATTATTGATATATGCGTGCATGAGCATTGGAATATATCCGGGCTAAGACCCGAAGGCAATTATGCAAGTTGATATGTCCGGGCTAAGACCCGAAGGCAATTATGCGAGTTGATATATCCGGGCTAAGACCCGAAGGCAATTATGCGAGTTGATATATCCGGGCTAAGACCCGAAGGCAATTATGCGAGATGATATATATCCGGGCTAAGACCCGAAGGCAATTATGCAAGTTGATATGTCCGGGCTAAGACCCGAAGGCAATTATGCGAGTTGATATATCCGGGCTAAGACCCGAAGGCAATTATGCGAGTTGATATATCCGGGCTAAGACCCAAAGGCAATTATGCGAGATGATATATATCCGGGCTAAGACCCGAAGGCAATTATGCAAGTTGATATGTCCGGGTTAAGACCCGAAGGCAAATGTGTTTGCGGCTGTATTCGGTTAAATACCGAAGAAACTTGGGTTTGAATGTGAGCGTTTTGTGCTGTAACTAATTCAATAAATATGCTCAACCAACCCGAACGATAAGGTATGTTTGCATGTGCATTGGAAAAGTCGATTCGTTTTAAATAGTATTCGTGCGATCGGCTAACGAATTTTCAGCTTTTAGAAAGGTTGATACCTTGTGTATATATGTTGATGAAGTGTGAAGTAAGTATGATTATGAGAATGTGTGTTATTAAAGTGACTTAGTAGCTATGTGAATGTAATACTGTAGTCAAAGCCGATTTCATTACTTGAGACTTACTAAGCTTAAAATGCTTACCCGGTTGCTTTGGCTCTCTGTTTTATAGATTTTGTTCGTTAGCTATCGGACTCGGGATCAGTGAAGTCGAAGTCATCTACACTATCAAGCTCTTTTGGTACTCTTTTAGTTGAACTCTGGATATGGCATGTATAGGACTACCCCCTGTTGTTTAAGTTCTTTTGTGATGTATGTGTGTAAAGCCATGCGAAAATGGCTTGTAGAAGTGGAGTATGGCATTAGACCATTTGTGTTTATGTATGTATATATATGGTTTCACGATGTGACTATGGTTTGAAATGGAAGTGTTGGGCTAATGATCAGCCATTGGAATGGCTAAATATGATCACATGTGGACCTATGTATGGCAAAACCCTAGTTGGTCCATGGTAACCACAAAATAGGTAAAGTTTACCTTGAAAACAGATTTTGACAGCAACAGTGGTGTAGAATTGAAAAATCACATAAATTCGTAGGAGTGGAATTAAATAGTGAATAAATTATGTAATCGAACCTTGATGAACCTACTTTCATATGGAAGTAACGAAACAATCATATGAACAGTACAGTAAGAGATATTCGGGTTCTTGTGGAACGGGGCCAGAACAGTTTCTGGATTCCCTGTTCCACCTTTGGAAATTCACTATAAATTGACCAGAGATAATTAGGGGTCATACCATATATGCATGGATTCCTCTCTGAGTCTAGTTTCCATAGAAACATACGGCATCAGTATTGGAGCCCTGTACAAGGAGATATCCAAGTCGTAATACGCAAAGGTCAGGGTAGTCGATCGCTGTAACATGGGAGATTTTGATTAATAAACTGTACTAATTGGCCCGACCAAAAATTCTAGAAAAAATACATAGGTGGGGACATGAGTCTAGTTTCAGGGAAAAATCACAAAACTGATTTTCGAGTTGTAAAACTCAAGATATGATTTTTGAAGCGACTAGTACTCAGACTGGGCAGTGTCTGGAAAATTTTTAAAAGTCTGTCAACACCTCGTATTCGACTCCGGTGATGGTCTCGGGTTCGGGGCGTTACAGTTTTTCTTAGATGATAATCAATCACAAGTTCATAATCTTTTAGCAGTTCTAACCATATTCTCTATCGCAGATTCAGATCTTTCAGAGTCATCAAATACTTCAAACTCTTATGATCAGAGTATACGTGACACTTCTCACCGAACATGTAAAGGCGCCAAATCTTTAGAGCAAACACAGTTGCAACTAATTCAAGATCGTGCGTTGGTTAGTTCTTTTTGTGCGGCTTCAACTACATCGAAGCATAAGCAATGACTTTCCCTTCTTGCATCAAAACACATCCCAAACCAATCAATGAAGCATCACTGTAGATTAAAAATTCTTTACCTGATTCAGGTTGTACCAATACCGGAGCTTCAGTCAATAAGGTTTTCAACTGATCAAAGTCATTCTGACACTTTTCAGACCACTCAAACTTGACATCTTTCTGTAGCAGTTTTGTCAACGGTGTCGCAATAATCGAAAAACCTTTCACGAATCTTCTATAATAACCAGCAAGTCCCAAAAAACTACTAACTTCAGAGATATTTTTCAGAGGTTTCCAATCCAGAATAGCTAAAATTTTGCTTGGATCAACTTGGATACTAGATGCTGATACAATATGACCCAGGAAACCAACTTCTCATAACCAGAATTCACATTTACTGAATTTCGCATACAAGTGCTTATCTCGCAAAATCTATAGCACTTATCTCAAATGCTCGGCATGTTTAGATTCATCACGTGAATAAATCAATATGTCATCAATAAATACAATAACAAATTGATCTAAATATGATCTGAAAATTCTATTCATCAAATCCATAAAAATAGCAGGTGCATTAGTTAATCCGAAAGGCATAACTAAGAATTCATAGTGGCCGTACCTTGTTTTGAAAGTAGTTTTTGAAATATTTGAGTCTGTCACTCGCAACTGATAATAGCCTGATCTCAAATCTATTTTCGAAAACACAGCAGCTCCTTTCAACTGATCAAACAAATCATCAATTCGGGGTAGAGGATATTTATTCTTGATAGTCACTTTATTCAACTGGCGATAATCGATATACTTCTCATCGTACCATCTTTCTTTTTCACAAATAGAATCGGAGCACCCCAAGGTGAGAAACTTGGTCTGGAAAATCATTTATCGGTCATCTCTTGTAACTGAGACTTTAAATCTTTTAACTCGGTCGAAGCCATTCTGTATGGAGCTATTGAAATTGGAGTAGTACCAGGTACCAATTCAATACCAAATTCTACTTTTCTAACCGGAGGTAATCTTGGAAGTTCTTCAGGAAATACATCAGGGAACTCACACACAACAGGCACTAATTCAATTTTCTTTTCTGACACTCTTGAATCAATCACGTATGCAAAATAAGCTTCACAACCTTTCTCATAATGCTTAAAGCTTTCATCGAAGATATTACAGCAGACAATCCATTCAAATCACTAGATTCAATTCTAACTATTTCATCATTCTTACATCTCAAATCAATAGTTTTTTGTTTGCAGTTCACCACAACATCATGCAAAGTTAACCAATCCATACCCAGAATTATATCAAACTCATCAAAAGGTAACAACATCAAATTAGCCAGAAAACAAGTGTCTCGAAACATTAACGAAAAATTCTTGCATACTTTATCAACCAGAACACATCTGTAACACCCCGTACCCGAGACCGTTGCCGGAGTCGGACACGAGGGGTTAACAGACTTAATTCCCTTATTTTTACAGTCCATTTTAAAAATTTCCAGACTAGCTGGCTAACTGCATCACTGTCACCTTAAAAAACATATCTTGAGTTCCAAAACTCGAAAATCAG
Organism: Gossypium hirsutum; assembly: GCF_007990345.1. Lineage (NCBI taxonomy): Eukaryota > Viridiplantae > Streptophyta > Magnoliopsida > Malvales > Malvaceae > Gossypium > Gossypium hirsutum. Next base: position 63,059,429 of record NC_053426.1, read on the forward strand.
TTTCGTAAATTTTCCCTGAAACTAGACTCATATATCCATCTACAAATGTTTTTCTAGAATTTTTGGTCAGGCCAATTAGTACAGTTTATTAGTTAAAGTCTCCCCTGTTACAAGGTTCGACTATTCTGACCTTCATGCATTACGACTTGGATATCTCCCTGTACAGGGCTTCAATACTTATACCGTTTGTTTCTAAAGAAACTAGACTCGAAAAGGAATCTATACATATATGGCATGACTTCTAACTATCTCCGGTTAATTTATAATGAATTTCCTAAGTCCGAACAGGGAATCCAGAAACTGCTCTGGCCCTGCTTCACGAAAACTTTAAAATCTTAGAAAATACTGTTCATATGATCATTTCATTACTTTCATATGAAAATAGACTCATCAAGGTTCGATTACATAATTCATTCACTATTTAATTCCATTCCTACTATTTTTAGTGATTTTTCACATCCACATCACTGCTGCTGTCAGCATCTATTTTTAAGGTAAACTTTACCTATTTCATGATCCTCCATGGATCAACTAGAGTTTGTCATACATAGCACGAAAATGATCATGAATAACCATTCCAATGGCTAATCGTTACCAACATTTCCATACCTCTCAACGAACAACATACAAACGATTATAATGCTATGATCAAAGTATATTTAAGCCATTTTCACATGGCTATCCAAATTTACACAAAACCGAGGGTACATGACCAACAACAAAAAGGGTAGTCCTATACATGCCATTTTCAGAGTTCAACCAAAAGTGTACCAAAAGGGCTTTGATAGTGTGGACGACTTTGACTTCGACAATCCCGAGCCCGATAGCTGACGAACCAAAATCTATAAAATAGAGAATCAAAGAAACAGAATAAGCATTTAATGCTTAGTAAGTTTGAGCAATGAAATTAGGCACAACTGAAGTATAGCATTCATATAACTAAACGGATAATCTCATATACACATATTTTCAAAAATCAGTCCTACTTCACATTTCCAACCCTTATATTCATACATAAGGGATCAACTTAACCAAAGGCCAGAAGCTCATTAATCGACTGAGCGAATAATATTTAAACGGAATCACTACTCAAATGCATGTACGAAACGTACCTCATCGTTGTGATTTTACGAGCATATTAATTGAAATTATTACAGCAAGATCGCTCATTCCCAACCAAGTACCTTCGGGGTTTAGCCGGATATAGCTACTCGCTCAAATGCCTTCGGGACTTAGCCCGGTTATAGTAACTCGCACAATTGCCTTCGGGACTTAGCCCGGTTATAGTAACTCGCACAAATACCTTCGGGACTTAGCCCGGTTATAGTAACTCGCACAAATGCCTTCGGGGCTTAGCCCGGTTATCATCCGAATATCCATGCACATATCAATAAATCATGACACATCTCTATTTCAATTTCATAACTAGAATTCAAACACAAGTCACTTATCAAGCCTTATCATTTTCGGCTCAATAGCTACATACAAGAGCATGATTTTGATTTACTTAAAACATGATCTAATCAAATCGTAATCTAAGCTCCATTACTCAAAGACTTACCTCGGATGTGGTCGAACGATTTCGGCGGCTATTCGATCACTTTTTCCTTTCCCTTATCCAACTGTGGTCCTCTAAGCTCTTGAGCTAATTCAAACAAATTTAACTTATTAAAGTCTCATTATGCTAGCTTATGGCCGAATATGACAATGAATTTGATAGGTCATATGGCCACCTTTAGCTCAAATACAACATGGTCATACGCATTTTTAATCACATTAAGCAATTTAATACCATTAATCTAACATTTCCTCATGTGCAACTTTATGACCGAATACACATATCATTAACTCAATATCAATTAACTAAGCACTTAAACAAATTCTCTTTAACTATACACACATTCGGCAATGACAAAGACAATTTAGCAAACCTTAAATTCAACTTATAACAATATATAGATACTCAATATTCAAAGCATTTAACATCACTTCACCATAATTTTTACATCATGGCCGAATGTTCCTTTGAACCATTTACCCTTACAAGGCATAAATTTCACCATCAAAACTAACAAGCTTATAATCCCATGACCAAAACCTCTAACAACACCAATTAAAAATACTTCATGGGTTTGAGGTAAAACCAAGAAAGAAACTCATAAATATTGAGATATAAGCACTAACATTGTTCATCTAGATTTAGCATGAAACAACATCCATCACCCTTATAATTACCATAGCCGAAAACCTTACTCATTCCAAAATCCAAATCTCAACTTGGGTCACAAAAATAACTTGATATCTCATCAACACAACATCAACACCAAGCAAGAATGATACATCCATGGCCGAGTGTCATCTCCATCACATAGCAAGATTTAGACCATGGGCTAGGTAGAACTCAAGCTAACCACTAAAAACATGCGTGAATCTCATGGAACAACATCAAACATACCTCCTCCTAAAACACCAACCAACCGAACTTGAAGCAAGAAGACTTCTTTCTTCTTCCTTTGATTTTTCGGTCAAGAAGAACAAGGAGGATGAAGCCTTTTTCTTTTTTTTTCTTTTAGGTACGGCACAATGGGGGAACAACCACACACATTTTTTTTTTGTTTCTCCTCCTACTAACACTAATATTTTATTGCCCATGTTCTTTATTTTATTATTCCTAACATAAAGCATTAACCCAACATGTTTATGACATGTTTTAGCCATAACATTTTGTCCACCCTCATGCTCATGGCCGGCCACTATTAATTAGGGGGGGAATTGACATGCAAGTCCACCCTTTTAATTACATGCACTAATAGATCCTTATAGATTAACCTATCACATTTCAAAAGTGTCACACATAAGTCCTATTAACTAAATTCACATACAATTAACTAAATCGAAGCTTTAAACTTTCACACATTCATATTCACATATTTTAGACAATAAATATCATATTTAAATAATTTGGTGACTCGGTTTAGTGGTCTCGAAACCACTTTCCGACTAGGGTCAATTTAGGGCTGTCACGACTCTCCCCCACTTTAAGAAATTTTCGTCCCCGAAAATCTTACCGGTAAATAGGTTTGGGTATCGTTCTTTCATAGAGTTCTCGGGTTCCCAAGTAGCTTCTTCCATCCCATGTTTGAGCCATAACACTTTCACTAAAGGAACCTTTTTGTTTCGCAACTCTTTCACTTCACGAGCTAGGATACGAATCGGTTCTTCTTCATAACTCATATCGGGTTGAATTTCAACCTCTGATGGATTTATTATGTGCGATGGATCAGATCTATAACGTCGAAGCATCGAAACATGAAAGACGTCGTGAATCTTTTCAAGTTCAGGGGGCAAAATCAATCTATACGCAACTGGACCGACTCGTTCGGATATTTCATATGGCCCGATGAACCTCGGACTCAATTTGCCCTTACGCCCAAATCTGAGTATCTTTTTCCAAGGTGAAACTTTAAGAAACACTTTATCTCCCACCTGATACTCAATGTCCTTTCGTTTCAAATCCGCGTACGACTTTTGACGATCTGATGCTGCCTTCAGACTTTCACGAATTATTTTTACTTTCTGCTCAGCATCTTTAATCAAATCAACTCTGAAAATTTTACTTTCACAGAGCTCGGTCCAAAACAATGGTGTACGGCATTTTCGACCGTACAAAGCCTCGTAAGGCGCCATCTTAATGCTTGACTAAAAACTATTGTTTTAAGCGAACTCAATCAAAGGTAGATACCGTTCCCATGAACCACTAAACTCAAGGATGTAGCATCTCAACATATCCTCGAGTATCTGAATTATCCGCTCGGATTGACCATCGGTTTGGGGATGAAAAGCGGTGCTAAAATGCAACTTGGTACCCAAAGCTTCTTTCAATTTCTTCCAAAATCGCAAGGTGAATCTCGGATCTCTATGGGCACCCCGTGTAATCTCACAATCTGAGAAACATACAATTCAGCTAGTTTATCCAGTGAATAATCCGTACGTACGGGAATAAAATGGGCCGACTTGGTCAATCTATCAACAACAACCCAAATCGCATCTTTCTTACTTGTCGACAATGGCAACCCAAACACAAAATCCATCGTGACTCGATCCCATTTCCATTCGGGTATCATGATCGGCTGAAGTAAACCCGTAGGCACTTGATGTTCCGCCTTCACTTGCTGACATATTAGACACTTCGAAACAAAATCGGAAATGTCTCGTTTCATACCATGCCACCAAAACTGACATCTCAGATCGTTGTACATTTTCGTGCTCCCCGGGTGAATTGACATTCAGCTACTATGAGCTTCGTTCAGAATCATCGAAATAAGTTCTGAATTTCTTGGAACACACAAACAACTTCTGAACCTCAAACAATCGTCATCATCAATTTGAAACTCTGATTCCATATTCGGAACACATTCAGCCCGTTTTGCAACCAATTCATCATCGACTTTCTGAGCTTCACGAATTTGATGAATCAATAATGGTTTGGCCTTTAATTCAGCTACTAACACATTGTCGGGTAGAACAGACAAGTGTGCATCCATCGCTCGTAAAGCAAACAGTGATTTCCGGCTTAAGGCGTCCGCAACCACATTAGCCTTTCCCGGGTGATAATCAATGACAAGCTCATAATCTTTCAACAACTCAAGCCAACGCCTTTGTCGCAGATTCAAGTCTCGTTGAGTCATCAAATATTTGAGACTTTTGTGATCCGAATATACATGGCACTTCTCACCAAATAAATAATGTCGCCATATTTTCAAGGCGAACACGATGGCAGCTACTTCGAGATCATGGGTCGGATAATTTTTCTCGTGTGGCTTCAGTTGCCTCGACGCATAAGCTACAACTCGACCTTCTTGCATCAATACACAACCCAACCCAAGTAAGGATGCATCACTTTAAATGACGAACTCCTTGCCTGATTCGGGCTGCACTAGTACTGGAGCTTCCGTCAAATGGGTTTTCAATTGATCAAAACTTTTCTGACACCTTTCCGTCCATTCAAACTTAACATCTTTCTGAAGTAGCTTCGTCATTGGTGTGGCTATCACCGAGAAACCTTTTACAAACCATCGGTAGTAACCGACAAGTCCCAAAAAGCTCCGAACCTCAATAATATTTCTCGGAGGCTTCCAGTTAAGTATGGCTGAAATTTTGCTCGAATCTACTCGAATACCCGATGCGGATACCACATGACCCAAGAAGCTCACCTCCCTTAACCAGAACTCACACTTACTGAACTTAGCATATAACTGCTTATCTCGTAAATCTACAACACTAATCTCAGGTGCTCAGCATGCTCGATTTCATCTCTTAAGTAAACCAAGATGTCATCAATAAACACAACTACAAACCGATCCAAATACGGTCTAAAGATCCGATTCATCAAATCCATAAATACCGCAGGGGCATTAGTGAGCCCAAACGGCATCACTAAGAACTCGTAGTGACCGTATCTCGTTCTGAAAGCAGTTTTGGGTATATCCGAATCTCGAATTCGCAACTGATAATAACCCAATCTCAAATCTATCTTTGAAAATACTGAGGCTCCCTTTAGTTGATCAAACAAATCATCAATGCGCGGTATCGGATATTTATTCTTTATTGTCACCTTATTCAGCTGACGATAGTCGATGCACAACCTCATGGTTCTGTCCTTCTTTTTCACAACAATACTGGTGCACCCCAAGGTGAGAAACTTGGTCGAGCGAAACCTCTATCCGTCAACTCTTGTAACTGAGCTTTCAATTCCTTTAATTCTGTTGGTGCCATACGATACGGAGCTATCGAAATCAGTGTAGTCCCAGGTACAAGCTCGATGCCAAACTCTACCTCCCGAACAGGTGGTAAACCCGGTAATTCTTCGGGAAAAACATTCGGGTATTCACAAACCACTGGCACTGATTCAGGCTTCTTTTCTAACTCTTGGTCATCAAGTACATACGCAAGGTATGCTTCGCACCCCTTTCTTACATATTTCTGAGCCAACATTGATGATATTACAGCTGGCAACCTATTCAAGTCAGTAGACTCAACTCGGATTATCTCATTATTTACACACCTCAGATCGATGGTTCTTCTTTTGCAATTTACAATTGCATCATTTACGGTCAACCAATCCATACCGAGGATAACATCAAATTCGTCAAATGGTAAAAGCATCAAATCGGTCGAAAAATAGGAACCTCTGATTTCTAAAGGACATTTCTTACACACTTTGTCGACAAGCACGTAACGACCCAAAGGATTTGACACCTGAATTACAAACTCAGTAGACTCAACAGGTAAAGTCTTACAGGATGCTAAGGTTTCACATATATAAGAATGAGTAGAACCAGGGTCAATCAAAGAAATCACATTAGTATCAAAGAGAGTAAAAGTATCGGTAATAACATCTGGCAAAGAAGCATCCTCGCGTGCGCGAATAGCATAAGCTCTAGCAGGAGCACGAGCCTCAGATCTGGTTGTAGCATCTCTAGATCCTCTCTGACCGCCACTAGCATTGCCCGTGTTTCTGGACGGTCTACCCCGAGCAGTAGTAGCCCCTAGTTTCCCACTCTGATTTACATTTTGTTTAGACAGTCTCGGGCAATCCTTGATAAAATGGTCAGCTGATCCGCATTTATAACAGGAGCGGTGTAACACCCCGTACCCGAGACCGTTGCCGGAGTTGGACACGAGGGGTTCACAGACTAAATTCGCTTACTATCGCAGTCCATTTTAAAAAAATTTCCAGACAGCTGGCTAACTGTGTCGCTGTCACCTTAAAAATAATATCTTGAGTTTCACAACTCGAAAATCAGTTTCGTGATTTTTCCCTGAAACTAGACTCATATGTACATCTACATATTTTTTTCTAGAATTTTTGGTCGGCCAATTAGTACAGTTTATTAGTTAAAGTCTCCCCTGTTACAGGGAGCGACTACACTGACCTTCATGCATTACGATTTGGATATCTCCCTGCACAGAGCTTCAATACTGATGCCGTTTGTTTCTATAGAAACTAGACTCAGAGAGGAATCTATACATATATGGCATGACTCCTAATTATCTCTAGTTAATTTATAATGAATTTCCAAATTCGGAACAGGGAATCCAGAAACCGTTCTGGACCTGTCTCACGAGAACCTGAATATCTCTTAACATACTGTCCATATGATCGTTTCGTTACTTTCCTATGAAAATAGATTCATCAAGGTTTGCTTACATTATTTATTCACTATTTAATTCCATTCCTAATATTTTTAGTGATTTTTCACATCCACATCACTGCTGCTGCCAGCATCTGTTTTTTTAAGGTAGACTTTACCTATTTCATGATCATCCATGGATCAACTAGAGTTTGTCATACATATTCCAAAAGTGATCAAGAATAACCCTTCCCATGGCTAACCGTTACCAACATTTCCATACCTCTCGACGGACAACATACAAAATGATTATAATGCTATATCAAAGTATATTTAAGCCATTTTCACATGGCTATCCAAATTTACACAAAACCGAAGGGTACATGACCAACAACAAAAGGGTAGTCCTATACATGCCATTTCAAAGTTCAACCAAAATTGTACCAAAAGGGGGCTTTGATAGTGTGGGAGACTTCGACTTCCAAAACTCCCGAGTCCGATAGCTGACGAGCCAAAATCTATAAAACAGAGAAACAAAGAAACGGAGTAAGCAATTTATGCTTAGTAAGTTTTGAGCAAGGGATTCCAGCACAACAAAAGTATAGCATTCATGTAGCTAAACAGATAATTTCATATGCACAAATTTTCAATATCATACTTACTTCACATTACCAACCCTTATATTCATACACAAAGATCAACTTAGCCAAAGACCGGTAGCTCATTTATCAACTGAGCGAATACTTATTTGTAAGGGCTCAACTAATTCAAAGCACATACGAAACATACCTCAATGTTGGGATGTTACAAGCGTATCAACTGAAATTTTTACAGCAAGATCGTTCATTCCCAAATCACGTACCTTCGGAATTTAACCGGATATAGCTACTCGTTCAAATGCCTTCGGGACATAGCCCGGTTATAGTAACTCGCACAAATGCCTTCGGGACTTAACCCGGATTTAGTAACTCGCACCAATGCCTTCGGGCTTAGACCGGAATTAGTAACTCGCACAAATGCCTTCGGATCTTAGTCCGGATATGGTCACTTAGCACAAAGCCTTCGGGACTTAGCCCAGACATCATTCGAATAACCATGCACATTTAACAATAAATCATGACACATTCGTATTTCATTTTCATTAGCAAAACTCAAACACAAGACACTTATCACTCTTGCAATTTTGGCTCAATAGCCACACACAAAGAGCATGATTTTGATTTGCTTAAAACATGATCTAATCAAATCATAATTTAAGCTCTATTACTCAAGAACTTACCTCGGATGTTGTCGAACGGTTTCGACGGCTATTCGACCACTTTTTCCTTCCCTTTATCGGATTTAGTTCCCCTTTGCTCTTGAGCTTAATTCAAACAAATTTAACTCATTAAAGTCTCATTTTGCTAGCTTATGGCCGAATATGACAAGGAGTTTGATAGGTCATATGGCCACCTTTTAGCTCAAATACACAATGGTCATACGCATTTTTAATCGCATCAAGCAATTTAATACAATTCATTCGAACATCAAAAGAGAAGCTCGAGGTACTTAGCCCATATATACATTAGACACTAGAGTCACATATGTACGAAATCACGAATCGAATTCAACATACTAGCTAATATTTCCCCTTAGCCGAATTTTCTAAGTCAAGCTAAAGCCATCAATAGGCTACCTATGGCCGAACATACACATAACTTATGTACTTATTCATGTGGCCGAACATACATGTCTATGTTGGGGCCGATTGCATCACAACACCATACCATTTCAATTTTTGGTCATGGTTAAACAAAAAACTTAATGTCTCACTCAAATATGCTAAAAAGAAGATTCAAGAATCATCAATCCACCATCACATGCACCATTACAAAGCTTCACTTTTAGCATGCAAATGATATCAGCACCAATCCACCTTGGCCGAATATCATCTCCATGACATAGTAAAGATTTGAACCATGGGCTATTTAGAACTCAAGCTAACTACTAAAACATGCATGCATCTCATGGAACATCATCAAACATACCTTAGTCTATCAAACCACCATAGCCGATTTCCTCAAAGCTCTTTTTCCTTCTTTTTCTTTCTCCTATTCGGCCAAGAACAACATGAGAGCTTTTCTCTTCTTTTTTTTTGGTCATGCATGAGAATGATGAACACATTTTTTTTCTCTTTGTTTTCTTCCTTCAATTTCTTATTAGTTTATTGCCCATGCTTCTTATTTTATTCTTCCATTAACACAACATGTTTCATGACATGTTTTGCCCATGCTTCTTATTTTATTCTTCCATTAACACAACATGTTTCATGACATGTTTTGCCCATGCTTCTTATTTTATTTTTCCATTAACACAACATGTTTCATGACATGTTTTGCCCATCATCCCTTGTCATGGCCGGCCACTAGTACTTAAATGGGGGAAATTGACATGCAAGTCCACCCCTTTGATTACATGCACTATTAGGCCACTTGCATTTGCCTAGCACATTTCTAAATTTTCTCACATAAGTCCTATCAACTAAATTCACATGCAATTAACTAAATCGAAGCTTAAAACTTTCACACATTTATATTCACATACTTTAGGCAATAATTATCACATTCAAATAATTTGGTGACTCGGTCTAGCGGTCCCGAGACCGCTTTCCGACTAGGGTCACTTTAGGGCTGTCACAACTCTCCCCCACTTAAGAAATTTTCGTCCCCGAAAATCTTACCGGTAAATAGGTTTGGGTATCATTCTTTCATCGAGCTCTCGGTTTCCCAAGTAGCTTCCTCGATCCCGTGTTTGAGCCATAACACCTTTACTAACGGAACCCTTTTGTTTCGCAACTCCTTCACTTCACGAGCTAGGATACGCATCGGTTCTTCTTCATAACTCATATCGGCTTGAATTTCAACCTCTGAAGGCTAATTATGTGCGATGGATCAGATCTATAGCGTCGAAGCATCGAAACATGAAAGACGTCGTGAATCTTTTCAAGTTCAGGGGGCAAAATCGATCGATACGCAATTGGACCAACCCGTTCGGAGATTTCGTACGGACCAATGAATCTCGGACTCAACTTGCCCTTACGGCCAAATCTGAGTACCTTTTTCCAAGGCGAAACTTTAAGAAACACTTTATCTCCCACCTGATATTCAATGTCTTTTCGTTTCAAATCTGCATACGATTTCTGACGATCGGTGGCTGCCTTCAGACTTTCACGGATTACCTTTACTTTCTATTCGGCATCTTTAATCAAATCAACTCCGAAAATTTTACTTTCACCGAGCTCGGTCCAAAACAATGGTGTACGGCATTTACGCCCGTACAAGGCCTCGTAAGGTGCCATCTTAATACTTGATTGGAAACTATTGTTGTAAGCGAATTCAATCAAAGGTAAATACCATTCCCATGAACCACTAAACTCGAGGATGCAACATCTCAACATATCCTCAAGTATCTGAACTATCCGCTCGGATTGACCATCGGTTTGTGGATGAAAAGCGGTGCTAAAATGCAGCTTGGTACCCAAAGCTTCTTGCAATTTCTTCCAAAATCGCGAGGTGAATCTCGGATCTCCATCCGACACGATAGAAATAGGTACCCCGTGTAATCTCACAATCTGAGAAATATACATTTCAGCTAGTTTATCTAATGAAAAATCCGTACGTACGGGGATAAAGTGAGCCGACTTAGTCAGTCTATCCACAACAACCCAAATCGCATCTTTCTTACTTGCCGATACTGGCAACCCAGATACGAAATCCATCGTGACTCGATCCCATTTCCATTCAGGTACCATGATTGGCTGGAGTAAACCCGTAGGCACTTGATGTTCCGCCTTTACTTGCTGACATATTAAACACTTCGAAACAAAATCGGAAATGTCTCGTTTCATACCATGCCACCAAAACTGGCGTCTCAGATCGTTGTACATTTTCGTACTCCCCGGGTGAATTGACATTCGGCTACAATGGGCTTCGTTCAGAATCATCGAAATGAGTTCTGAATTTCTTGGAACACACAACCGACTTCTGAACCTCAAACAATCGTCATCATCAATTTGAAATTCGGATTCCATATTCGGAACACATTCAGCCCGTTTTGCAACCAATTCATCGTCGACTTTCTGAGCTTCACGAATTTGATGAATCAATAATGGTTTGGCCTTTAATTCAGCTACTAACACATTGTCGGGTAGAACAGACAAGTGTACATTCATCGCTCATAAAGCAAACAGTGATTTCCGGCTTAAAGCGTCCGCAACCACATTAGCCTTTCCCGGGTGGTAATCAATGACAAGCTCATAATCTTTCAACAACTCAAGCCAACATCTTTGTCGCAGATTTAAGTCTCTTTGAGTCATCAAATATTTGAGACTTTTGTGATCCGAAAATACATGGCACTTTTCACCAAATAGGTAATGTCGCCATATTTTTAAAGCGAATATGATGGCAGCTAGTTCGAGATCATGGGTCGGATAATTTTTCTCATGTGGCTTTAATTGTCTCGACGCATAGGCCACAACTCGACCTTCTTGCATCAATACGCAACCTAACCCAAGTAGGGACGCATCACTATAAATGACAAACTCTTTACCTGATTCGTGCTGCACTAGAATTGGAGCTTCGGTCAAATAAGTTTTCAGTTGATCGAAACTTTTCTGACATTTCTCCGTCCATTCGAACTTAACATCCTTTTGAAGTAGCTTCGTCATTGGTGTGGCTATCATCGAGAAACCTTTTACAAACCGTCGGTAGTAACCGGCGAGTCCCAAAAGGCTCCGAACCTCAGTAATATTTCTCGGAGGCTTCCAGTTAAGTATGGCTAAAATTTTGCTCGGGTCAACTCGAATACCCGATGCAGATACCTCATGGCCTAAGAAGCTAACCTCTCTTAACCAGAACTCACACTTACTGAACTTAGCATACAACTGCTTATCCCGTAAAATTTGCAACACTAATCTCAGGTGCTCAGCATGTTCGGTCTCATCTCTTGAATAGACCAAGATGTCATCAATAAACACAACTACGAACCGATCCAAATATGGTCTGAAGATCCGATTCATCAAATCCATAAATACCGCAAGGGTATTAGTGAGCCCAAACGGCATCACTAAGAACTCGTAGTGACCATATCTCGTTCTGAAGGCAGTTTTGGGTATGTCCGAATCTCGAATTCGCAACTGATAGTAGCCCGATCTCAAATCTATTTTGAGAACACTGAGGCTCCCTTCAGTTGGTCGAACAAATCATCGATACGCGGTAACAGATATTTGTTCTTTATTGTCACTTTATTCAGCTGACGATAGTCAATGCACAACCTCATGGTTCCGTCCTTTTTCACGAACAATACTGGTGCACCCCAAGGTGAGAAACTTGGTCGAGCGAAACCTCTATCCGTCAACTCTTGCAACTGAGCTTTCAATTCTTTTAACTCGGTTGGTGCCATACGATACGGAGCTATCGAAATTGGCGTAGTTCCAGGTACAAGCTCAATACCAAACTCTATCTCCCGAACAGGTGGTAAACCCGGTAACTCTTCAGGAAAAACATCCGGGTATTCACAAACCACCGGCACAGATTCGGGTTTCTTTTCTAATTCTTTGTCATCAAGTACATACGCAAGGTATGCTTCACACCCTTTTCTTACATATTTCTGGGCCAACATTGAGGATATTACAGCTGGCAACCCATCCAAGTCCGTAGACTCAACTCGGATTACTTCGTTATTTGCGCACCTCAAATCAATAGTCTTGCTTTTGCAATTCACAACCGCATCATGCACGGTCAACCAATCCAACCCGAGAATAACATCAAATTCATCAAACGGCAAAAGCATCAAGTCCACCGGAAAATAGGAACCTCGAATTACTAGGGGACATTTCTTACACACTTTGTCGACAAGCACGTAACGACCCAAGGGATTTGACACCCGAATTACGAACTCAGTAGACTCAATAGGTAAAGTCTTACTGGATGCTAAGGTTTCACATATGTAAGAATGAGTAGAATCGGGGTCAATCAAAGCAATTACATTAGTATCAAAGAGAGTAAAAGTACCGGTAATAACATCAGGCAAAGAAGCATCCTCGCAGGCACGTATAGCATAAGCTCTAGCAGGCGCACGAGCCTCGGATCTGGTCGTAGCATTCTAGATCCTCTCTGACCACCACTAGCATTGCCCGTATTTCTAGATGGTCTACCTCGAGCAGTGGTAGCACCGGGTTTCCCACTCTGATTTACATTCTGTTCAAACAACCTCGGGCAATCTTTAATGAAGTGGTCAACTGATCCGCACTTGTAACAGGAGCGGTCATGGAATCTACAACTCCCCGAATGCCATTTACCGCAATATCGACATTCCGTTCTGTCTCGACGTTCATTCCCAACACTGGCGACCGAAGTGCCTCGTGTACCCACAGGGGGTCGATCACGATCTCGTCTAGAAAGGCCCGAAGTGCCTCTAGACCGGCCCACATCATCTCGAAATTTCTTCGATGCCTGTTGAAGAGACTTTCCCGAGGATCTTTTACGAAACTCTCCAGTTCCCACATCAACTTTTTGTTTTTCTTTTCTAAGCTCTTTGGCTTTACAAGCTCGCTCGACAAGTACTACGAACTCTCGTATTTCAAGAATGCCAACGAACATTTTTATATCTTCATTCAGCCCATCCTCGAAGCGTTTACACATGATAGCCTCGGACGAAACACATTCCCGAGCGTATCTACTAAGTCTAACAAATTTTCGCTCGTAATCAGTAACTGACATAGAACCTTGCTTAAGCTCAAGAAATTCCTTCCGTTTTTTATCAACAAATCTCTGACTGATATACTTTTTCTGAAACTCAGTTTGGAAAAAATCCCAAGTTACTTGCTCTCGGGGCACAACAGAAGTCAGAGTACTCCACCAATAGTAGGCAGAATCACGTAGCAAGGAGATAGTACACTTTAGGCACTCATCGGGTGTGCAAGATAGCTCGTCGAGTACCCGGATAGTGTTGTCCAACCAAAATTCAGCTTGCTCGGCATCATCGCTGTCCGTAGCTTTAAATTCAGTAGCCCCATGTTTTCGGATTCTGTCAACTGGGGGCTTATTTGACCTTATTTGGTCAGTTTCCGGAGGTATTGTAGGTGCGGGGGTTGTATTAGTCGGGAATGGAGGTTGTGGAACAGCCGTATGAGTTCGAATGTATTGGTTGAACCAATCATTCATCACGCTATAGAAAGCTTGTCTAGCTTCATCATTCGGGTTACTAGCATTAGGTTGAGAGTCCACCGGCGCTGTCCCTTGTGCGAGATCAGGCGCTACACTCTCAAGATCATCAGCTACCGCTCGGTCGGGATCGGGATCCATTACTATAAATAAACACATTTGCAAATGTCAGAAATCACCACACTATCAAATAATCACATAAAATGGCATGTATAGCTAGACCCAACGCATTACGGTAGTCCTAGAATCGACTAAACCGTAGCTTTGATACCAATAAAATTGTAACACCCCGTACCCGAGACCGTTGCCGGAGTCGGACACGAGGGGTTCACAGGCTAAATTCGCTTACTATCGCAGTCCATTTTAAAAAAATTTCCAGACAGCTGGCTAACTGTGTCACTGTCACATTAAAAATCATATCTTGAGTTTCACAACTCGAAAATCAGTTTCGTGATTTTTCCCTGAAACTAGACTCATATGTACATCTACATATTTTTTTCTAGAATTTTTGGTCAGGCCAATTAGTACAGTTTATTAGTTAAAGTCTCCCCTGTTACACGGAGCGACTACACTGACCTTCATGCATTACGATTTGGATATCTCCCTGCACAGAGCTTCAATACTGATGCCGTTTGTTTCTATAGAAACTAGACTCAGAGAGGAATCTATACATATATGGCATGACTCCTAATTATCTCTGGTTAATTTATAATGAATTTCCAAAGTCGGAACAGGGAATCCAGAAACCGTTCTGGACCTGTCTCACGAGAACCTGAATATCTCTTAACATACTGTCCATATGATCGTTTCGTTACTTTCCTGTGAAAATAGATTCATCAAGGTTCGCTTACATTATTTATTCACTATTTAATTCCATTCCTAATATTTTTAGTGATTTTTCACATCCACATCACTGCTGCTGCCAGCATCTGTTTTTTTAAGGTAGACTTTACCTATTTCATGATCATCCATGGATCAACTAGAGTTTGTCATACATATTCCAAAAGTGATCAAGAATAACCCTTCCCATGGCTAACCGTTACCAACATTTCCATACCTCTCGACGGACAACATACAAAATGATTATAATGCTATGATCAAAGTATATTTAAGCCATTTTCACATGGCTATCCAAATTTACACAAAACCGAAGGGTACATGACCAACAACAAAAGGGTAGTCCTATACATGCCATTTCAAAGTTCAACCAAAATTGTACCAAAAGGGGGCTTTGATAGTGTGGGAGACTTCGACTTCCAAAAATCCCGAGTCCGAGAGCTGACGAGCCAAAATCTATAAAACAGAGAAACAAAGAAACGGAGTAAGCAATTTATGCTTAGTAAGTTTTGAGCGAGGGATTCCAGCACAACAAAAGTATAGCATTCATGTAGCTAAACAGATAATTTCATATGCACAAATTTTCAATATCATACTTACTTCACATTACCAACCCTTATATTCATACACAAAGATCAACTTAGCCAAAGGCCGGTAGCTCATTTATCAACTGAGCGAATACTTATTTGTAAGGGCTCAACTAATTCAAAGCACATACGAAACATACCTCAATGTTGGGATGTTACAAGCGTATCAACTGAAATTTTTACAGCAAGATCGCTCATTCCCAAATCACGTACCTTCGGAATTTAACCGGATATAGCTACTCGTTCAAATGCCTTCGGGACATAGCCCGGTTATAGTAACTCGCACAAATGCCTTCGGGACTTAACCCGGATTTAGTAATTCGCACCAATGCCTTCGGGCTTAGCCCGGAATTAGTAACTCGCACAAATGCCTTCGGATCTTAGTCCGGATATGGTCACTTAGCACAAAGCCTTCGGGACTTAGCCCGGACATCATTCGAATAACCATGCACATTTAACAATAAATCATGACACATTCGTATTTCATTTTCATTAGCAAAACTCAAACACAAGACACTTATCACTCTTGCAATTTCGGCTCAATAGCCACACACAAAGAGCATGATTTTGATTTGCTTAAAACTTGATCTAATCAAATCATAATTTAAGCTCTATTACTCAAGAACTTACCTCGGATGTTGTCGAACGGTTTCGACGGCTATTCGACCACTTTTTCCTTCCCTTTATCGGATTTAGTTCCCCTTTGCTCTTGAGCTTAATTCAAACAAATTTAACTCATTAAAGTCTCATTTTGCTAGCTTATGGCCGAATATGACAAGGAGTTTGATAGGTCATATGGCCACCTTTTAGCTCAAATACACAATGGTCATACGCATTTTTAATCGCATCAAGCAATTTAATACAATTCATTCGAACATCAAAAGAGAAGCTCGAGGTACTTAGCCCATATATACATTAGACACTAGAGTCACATATGTACGAAATCACGAATCGAATTCAACATACTAGCTAATATTTCCCCTTAGCCGAATTTTCTAAGTCAAGCTAAAGCCATCAATAGGCTACCTATGGCCGAACATACACATAACTTATGTACTTATTCATGTGGCCGAACATACATGTCTATGTTGGGGCCGATTGCATCACAACACCATACCATTTCAATTTTTGGTCATGGTTAAACAAAAAACTTAATGTCTCACTCAAATATGCAAAAAAGAAGATTCAAGAATCATCAATCCACCATCACATGCACCATTACAAAGCTTCACTTTTAGCATGCAAATGATATCAACACCAATCCACCTTGGCCGAATATCATCTCCATGACATAGTAAAGATTTGAACCATGGGCTATTTAGAACTCAAGCTAACTACTAAAACATGCATGCATCTCATGGAACATCATCAAACATACCTTAGTCTATCAAACCACCATAGCCGATTTCCTCAAAGCTCTTTTTCCTTCTTTTTCTTTCTCCTATTCGGCCAAGAACAACATGAGAGCTTTTCTCTTCTTTTTTTTTTGGTCATGCATGAGAATGACGAACACATTTTTTTTCTCTTTGTTTTCTTCCTTCAATTTCTTATTAGTTTATTGCCCATGCTTCTTATTTTATTCTTCCATTAACACAACATGTTTCATGACATGTTTTGCCCATGCTTCTTATTTTATTCCTCCATTAACACAACATGTTTCATGACATGTTTTGCCCATGCTTCTTATTTTATTTTTCCATTAACACAACATGTTTCATGACATGTTTTGCCCATCATCCCTTGTCATGGCCGGCCACTAGTACT
Source organism: Gossypium hirsutum (assembly GCF_007990345.1). Taxonomy (NCBI): domain Eukaryota; kingdom Viridiplantae; phylum Streptophyta; class Magnoliopsida; order Malvales; family Malvaceae; genus Gossypium; species Gossypium hirsutum. The sequence continues at coordinate 63,076,952 of NC_053426.1, forward strand.
TAAATGGGGGGAAATTGACATGCAAGTCCACCCCTTTGATCACATGCACTATTAGGCCACTTGCATTTGCCTAGCACATTTCTAAATTTTCTCACATAAGTCCTATCAACTAAATTCACATGAAAAACTAAATTGAAGCTTAAAACTTTCACACATTTATATTCACATACTTTAGGCAATAATTATCACATTCAAATAATTTGGTGACTCGGTCTAGCGGTCCCGAGACCGCTTTCCGACTAGGGTCAATTTAGGGCTGTCACAAGCGGTCATGGAATCTACAACTCCCCGAATGCCATTTACCACAATACTGGCACTTCATTCTGTCTCGACGATCGTTTCCAACACTGGCGACCGAAGTGACTCATGTACTCACAGGGGGTCGGTCACGATCTCATCTAGCAAAACCCGAAGTGTCTCTAGACCGGCCTAAGTCATCTCTAAATTTCTTCGATGACTGTTGGAAGGGCTTTCCCGAAGATCTCTTACGAAACTCCTTTGCTCCCATATCAGCTTTCCTTTTCTCCTTATTGAGCTCCTCGGCTTTGCAAGCTCGCTCGACAAGTACCACAAATTCTCGGATTTCTAAAATGCCAACATACAGCTTTATATCATCATTCAGTCCATCTTCAAAACATTTACACATCACAGCTTCTGAAGAAATGCATTCTCGTGCGTACTGGCTAAGCCTCACAAATTTTCGTTCATAGTCGGTAACCGACATGGAACCTTGTTTAAGTTCAAGAAATTCCTTCCGTTTTTGATCTATGAATCTCTGACTGATATACTTTTTTCGAAACTCAGTTTGGAAAAACTCTCAAGTTACTTGCTCTCTGGGCACAACAGAAGTCAACGTATTCCACCAATAGTAGGTAGAATCACGTAGCAAGGAGATAGTACACTTTAGGCACTCATCGGGTGTGCAAGATAGCTCATCGGGTACCCGAATAGTGTTGTCCAACCAAAATTCTGCTTGCTCGGCATCATCGCTGTCCGTAGCTTTAAATTCAGTAGCCCCATGTTTTCGGATTCTGTCAACTGGGGGCTTATTTGACCTTATTTGGTCAGTTACTGGAGGTATTGTAGGTGCGGGGGTTGTATTTTTCGGGAATGGAGGTTGTGGAACAGCCGTATTAGTTCGAATGTATTGGTTGAACCAATCATTCATCACGCTATAAAAAGCTTGTCTAGCTTCATCATTCGGATTACTAGCAATAGGTTGAGAGTCCGCCGGTGCTGTCTCTTGTGCGGGAGCAGGCGCTACACTCTCAAGATCATCAGCTACCGCTCGGTTGGGATCGGGATCCATTACTATAAATAAACACATTTTCAATTGTCAGAAATCACCACACTATCAAATAATCACATAATGGCATGTATAGCTAGACCCAAACGTATTACGGTAGTCCTAGAATCGACTAAACCGTAGCTCTGATACCAATAAAATTGGAACACCCAGTACCCAAGACCGTTGCCGGAGTCAGACACGAGGGGTTAACAGACTTAATTCCCTTATTTTTACAGTCCATTTCAAAAATTTCCAGACTAGCTGGCTAACTGCGTCACTGTCACCTTAAAAATCATATCTTGAGTTCCAAAACTCGAAAATCAGTTTCGTAAATTTTCCCTAAAACTAGACTCATATATCCATCTACAAATTGTTTTCTAGAATTTTTGGTCAGGTAAATTAGTACAGTTTATTAGTTAAATTCTCCCCTTTTACAGGGTTCGACTATTCTGACCTTCATGCATTACGACTTGGATATCTCCCTGTACAGGGCTTCAATACTTATGCCGTTTATTTCTAAAGAAACTATACTCGAAAAGGAATCTATACATATATGACATGACTTCTAACTATCTCTGGTTAATTTATAATGAATTTCCTAAATACGAATAGGGAATCCAGAAACCGCTCTAGCCCTATTTCACGAAAACTTTAAAATCTCAGAAAATACTGTTCATATGATCGTTTCATTGCTTTCCTATGAAAATAGACTCATCAAGGTTCGATTACATAATTCATTCACTATTTAATTCCATTCCTACTATTTTTAGTGATTTTTCACATCCACATCACTACTGCTGTCAGCATCTATTTTTAAGGTAAACTTTACCTATTTCATGATCCTCCATGGATCAACTAGAGTTTGTCATACATAGCACGAAAATGATCATGAATAACCATTCCAATGGCTAATCGTTACCAACATTTCCATACCTCTCAACGAACAACATACAAATGATTATAATGCTATGATCAAAGTATCTTTAAGCCATTTTCACATGGCTATCCAAATTTACACAAAACCAAGGGTACATGACCAACAACAAAAAGGGTAGTCCTATACATGCCATTTTCAGAGTTCAACCAAAAGTGTACCAAAAGGGCTTTGATAGTGTGGACGACTTCGAATTCGACAATCCCGAGCCCGATAGCTGACGAACCAAAATCTATAAAACAGAGAATCAAAGAAACAGAATAAGCATTTAATGCTTAGTAAGTTTGAGCAATGAAATTAGGCACAACTGAAGTATAGCATTCATATAACTAAACGGATAATCTCATATACACATATTTTCAAAAATCAGTCCTACTTCACATTTCCAACCCTTATATTCATACATAAGGGATCAACTTAACCAAAGGTCGGAAGCTCATTAATCGACTGAGCGAATAATATTTAAACGGAATCACTACTCAAATGCATGTACGAAACATACCTCGTCGTTGGGATTTTACGAGCGTATTAATTGAAATTATTACAGCAAGATCGCTCATTCCCAACCAAGTACCTTCGGGGTTTAGCCGGATATAGCTACTCGCTCAAATGCCTTCGGGACTTAGCTCGGTTATAGTAACTCGCACAATTGCCTTCGGGACTTAGCCCGGTTATAGTAACTCGCACAAATGCCTTCGGGACTTAGCCCGATTATAGTAACTCGCACAAATGCCTTCAGGACTTAGCCCGGTTATCATCCGAATATCCATGCACATATCAATAAATCATGACACATCTCTATTTCAATTTCATAACTAGAATTCAAACACAAGTCACTTATCAAGCCTTATCATTTTCGGCTCAATAGCTACATACAAGAGCATGATTTTGATTTACTTAAAACATGATCTAATCGAATCGTAATCTAAGCTCCATTACTCAAAGACTTACCTCGGATGTGGTCGAACAATTTCGGCGGCTATTCGATCACTTTTTCCTTTCCCTTATCCAACTGTGGTCCTCTAAGCTCTTGAGCTAATTCAAACAAATTTAACTTATTAAAGTCTCATTATGCTAGCTTATGGCCGAATATGACAATGAATTTGATAGGTCATATGGCCACCTTTAGCTCAAATACAACATGGTCATACGCATTTTTAATCACATTAAGCAATTTAATACCATTAATCTAACATTTCCTCATGTGCAACTTTATGAACGGATACACATATCATTAACTCAATATCAATTAACTAAGCACTTAAACAAATTCTCTTTAACTATACACACATTCGGCAATGACAAAGACAATTTAGCAAACCTTAAATTCAACTTATAACAATATATATATACTCAATATTCAAAGCATTTAACATCACTTCACCATAATTTTTACATCATGGCCGAATGTTCCTTTGAACCATTTACCCTTACAAGGCATAAATTTCACCATCAAAACTAACAAGCTTATAATCCCATAACCGAAACCTCTAACAACACCAATTAAAAATACTTCATGGGTTTGAGGTAAAACCAAGAAAGAAACTCATAAATATCGAGATATAAGCACTAACATTGTTCATCTAGATTTAGCATGAAACAACATCCATCACCCTTATAATTACCATAGCCGAAAACCTTACTCATTCCAAAATCCAAATCTCAACTTGGGTCACAAAAATAACTTGATATCTCATCAACACAACATCAACACCAAGCAAGAATGATACATCCATGGCCGAGTGTCATCTCCATCACATAGCAAGATTTAGACCATGGGCTAGGTAGAACTCAAGCTAACCACTAAAAACATGCATGAATCTCAAGGAACAACATCAAACATACCTCCTCCTAAAACACCAACCAACCGAACTTGAAGCAAGAAGACTCTTTTCTTCTTCCTTTGATTTTTCGGTCAAGATGAACAAGGAGGATGAAGCCTTTTTCTTTTTTTTTTTCTTTTAGGTACAGCACAATGGGGGAACAACCACACACATTTTTTTTTGTTTCTCCTCCTACTAACACTAATATTTTATTGCCCATGTTTTTTATTTTATTATTCCTAACATAAAGCATTAACCCAACATGTTTATGACATGTTTTAGCCATAAAATTTTGTCCACCCTCATGCTTATGGCCGGCCACTACTAATTAGGGGGGGAAATTGACATGCAAGTCCACCCTTTTAATTACATGCACTAATAGATCCTTATAGATTAACCTATCACATTTCAAAAGTGTCACATATAAGTCCTATTAACTAAATTCACGTGCAATTAACTAAATCGAAGCTTTAAACTTTCACACATTCATATTCACATATTTTAGACAATAAATATCATATTTAAATAATTTGGTGACTCGATTTAGCGGTCCCGAAACTACTTTCCGACTAGGGTCAATTTAGGGCTGTCACAACATCTGCCTAAGGGGTTCAAAACTCTAATTACAAATTCAGTAGACTCTACAGGTACAGTCTTACTGTTCACTAAGTTCATGCATATATACGAATGTGTCATTCCAGGATCTATCAAAGCAATCACAGAAGTATCATAGAGAGTAAATGTACTAGTAATCACATCTGGGGATGAAGCTTCTTCGCGAGCTCGGATAGCATAGCCTCTGACAGGTGCACGAGCCTCAGATCTAACAGTTGTGTCCTTTGTTCCTCTTTGATTACCACTTATATTTCTTGAATTTTTGGGAGAACTACTACGAGAAGCATTACCACTCTGCCTTGGGTTCTGAACATTATCTTTTTCAACTATAACAAGCTCGGTTATTACTTTTTCCCCAGCATTCTCCAAAATGCCGTCTTCCATATTGATCACACCCAGGCTTTTCATTCTTTGCATTATCAACACTGGCAACAGACGTAGCTGAAGATTTGAATTTCGATTGCGATCTAACACGATCTATATTCAGATATCCCACACTAGTCTTTGAACGGCTGCTATCATCTCTAAACTTCTTTGATCTATACTGAAATGATTTTCTCGATGATCTCTTTTGTACCTTTCTAGCTTCAAAATCAGCTTTTCTTTTCTCTTTCTCAAGATATTTATCTTTACATGCTCGTTACACTAGTACAACGAATTCTTTGATTTCCAAAATTGCGACTAACAAACGAATATCCTTGTTCAAACCATCTTCAAATATTTTGCACATTATTGCTTCTAAAGATACACATTCACGGGAATACTGACTCAACCTTACAAATTCCCGATCGTATTCTGTGACAGACATGCGGCCTTGCTTAAGCTCGAGAATTTTTTTGCGCTTCTGATCAATGAATCTCTGACTGATATATTTCTTCTGAAACTTAGCTTGGAAGAAATCTCACGTAATTCATTCATTAGGAACCACAGACATCAAAGTCTTCCACCAATGATACGCCATATCTCTCAGGAGGGAAACAACACATTTTATGCATTTCTCGGGATTCAATGATAGTTCATCAAACATTCTTATTGTGTTCTTTAGCCAAAACTCAGCTTTTTCAGCATCATCATTCGTTGTAGCCCGAAACTCTTCAGCACCATATTTTCTAATCTTATCAACTGGTTGTCTATTTAACTAACCAAATTCACTGATGGCATAACAAAAGTTTGAGGAGGATTAACCGGGGGTAGAGGTTGTTGTACAGCCAGATTGGTTTTAATATATTAGGCGAACCAATCATTCATCATCTGATAGAAGGCTTGTCTAGCCTCACCATCACGGCTACTCGTAGCGGGTCGAGAATTAGCTTGCATCGTCCCTTGCGTCGGAGCAAGTGCATTACTTTCAACATCGTCTGCTACAGCTCTTTCAGGATTCATTTGCTATATAAAAACACATTTCAATGTCAGGACTCATCACACTATCGCAGTTCATAAATATGGCATGTATAGCTAGACTCACAAACACTATGGTAGTCCTAGAATCGACTAAACCATAGCTCTAATTGTAACGCCCCAATTTTTAGGCTTGGAAGTAATGGGCCTTGAGTTTGGGTTCGGGTAGAAGACGGCCCGAATAATTTGGATGTTATTATTATTTTTATTATTATTATTTCATAGGTTTAATATAGTAATTAAATAAATTACGAAGGGTTATGCTGTGGGAAAAAGGTTCAGGGCTCGACCCATAGTTTTAGCAAAATTCTTAAATTTTGCCTCTTAAAGAAATCTGGGCTGTAGGCTTTATTAATAAATGGGGCTGAGTTTTAGCACAAGCAGGCATCTGGCCCAGTGGCTAAGGACGCTAGTAGGGCTTGAGAGGTGCCTGGGTTCAAGGCACGGCGTGCGCAAATGGTTGTTTTTTTACGACCAAGGATTACCGCAAGGAGGCCTTATAAATATCTCGGGAGGAAAGGTGACACAAAAGAGGCACGTGGTCAAGTGGCAAGGAGGCGTTAAGAGTGTGCATGTGGTTAGGGGTTCGAGTCTGGTAAGTAGCGATATTTTGTTTTATTTTTAAACGAACCGAGACTACTGCAGATAAGTCCTAAAGTTAATTGTGAGTAGATTATATCATGAGAAGAGCTTCAGTGAGGTTATGAGTTTGATTGCAGGGGAAGGCGAATTCTGTTTTATTTTTAAACGGGCCAGAACTGAAGCGGGTTAAAGGTTAAAACTAATTGTGACTATATATTACTAAAGGAAGAAGCATGGTGCAGTGGCCAGCAGCTCGGGTGAAGGCGCAAGGGCGCAGGGCGGACAGAGGTCTTGGGTTCAAGCCTCATCTCGCGTACGTAAGGTTGGTATTTTTTGCTGCACGCGTGGGGAAAGAGTTGGGGTCTGATCAGGACTCTTGGCAGCATGCTGAAGTGGTGCAAGCGGTGGGCTGATCGGTTAGGAGTTTGAATGAAATTCAAACATTGAAGTTGGCCAAAAGTCAAGGAGCAATTCGCGGAAATGGAATTTAGGAAGAATTCCTATGCCGATATACACTCATTCGGCCATAGCTAATAAGTGCCATATATCTTTGGCCTTTAGGATTTATTTTTTCTTTTTACTTTTTGGGTAGGGGGTGCCGTTTCTGACAATTCTTTTCTCTTCTTCTTTTCTCCCTCTTCATCTATTTTCTCTTATTCTTCTTTTCCTCTATAGCCGAATCTTTCTATCATTCTACTCAACTCCACTTCCTTACCATTTGTTTCTAAGCCTTATAGCCGATTGCCATAAAAGCCAAAATCCCGAAAGCCTATTTTTCTTTTGTGCCAATTTCTCCTAGCCAAACCCTCTGATTCTTCTCCATATTTTGGCCGATTCTCTCATCCTCTGAACCCCAAAGTCCTGTCGACAAAACCACTACAAAACCCTCATATTTCATCTTTTTATTCACTATTTCAAAAAGCCGAAAACCCCATAGTCTTAGGGGCATAGCCGAATCTTTAGACCTTTAAAGATTTGATTTCTGCTAACATTTGTGGGGTTAGATCTGCATCAAAATCGAATAGGAATTAAAGTGGAATTGTTGACTGAAGGAACCGATGGTAAGTTTTCAAAATCTATTCTTTATTTCGAGTTTTAGAAAAGTCAAAACCCCTAAAGGGTTAGAGAGGCTGTCGATTGGGCCCTATGGCTCTTAGGGTTGCGACAATTGTTTTGTTGTGATGATAGTGTGATCTAGAGGCTGCTGATATGAGGCTTGGACAAGTGGAACGACTGGATCTAAATGTAATCGCTAGATTCGGGAAAAGGTAGGATCTCTAGTGCCGAAAGTGTTGATGGCCGACTTTTGGGTAAGGAGTTTTGTATACAAGTTGTTATGGATTCATAGTTAACGTATTGGTAACTGACTGTAGGCAACTGGTGTGTATGGAACTCATCAGCGTTTCATCGCAAACAGGTGTGTAAATGACACTCACTCATAGACTAGATCGGCAAAAGCTGAAAAGCCGAAAGGCCGAAAAGCCGGTATTTTGGGACTTGCGAGCGTGTGAGCGCCCGTGAGATGGTTTGTGTAACATCCCGAAATAGGGCCACAACAAAACAGTGGTTGAGAAACCACAAATATGAGGTAGAAAAATTTATTTTATTATTATTTTAAAGTTCATGATATGATTGCATGATTGTGTGAAAATTTCATGATGAAATTCTATGCATAAAGTGCTTAAGTTGAGGTTAGGGACTAAATCGAATAATTTGTAAAACTTGTATTCTAGAAGTTTTTAGTATGAAATTGCTTTGGAATATTAATTCGGAGGGTTTAAATAAAAATTTGACCAATTTCTAAGTTCATGGACAAAATAGGGCATGGATGGAATTTTTGAAAGTTTAATAAGGAAGGGCATTTTGGTCATTTGGATATTAAATGAAATAAAAAGGGCAAAATAACACAAAATTCATCATCTTCTTCATTAGCACGAAATTTCAATGGTTCTCCATAGCTAGGGTTTGTTTCAAGCTTTCAAGCTCCATAGTAAGTGATTCCAAGCCCCGTTTTTAATGTTCTTTACATTTTTTGAGTCCCGGTAGTTCGATAAAGCTTATGCTAGCAATAATTTAAGTTAGGGTTCATATTTGGAAAAATACCCATAGGTGAAAAGTGTTTATTTTGATGTTTTATGATAGAATATTAGGTCTTAGATTATGTTAGACAACTTGTGCTACTCGGTTTTAGGTAAAAATGAGTAAAAGGGCTTAATCGGTAAAAATACCTAATAGTCATAAGTATATGTTAGAGTGAGAATTTGATTTTGCTATAGAAGGAAAAAACAATTAGTATGCCATAAAACATAAGAAAATAGGCTGAAGTTTAATTTACGAGATTTGGGGCAAAATTGTAATATGCAAAAGTTTAGGGGCAAAAATGTAATTTTTCCAAAGTTTGAGTAAAGGACTGTTTTGATAAATGTGAATATTAAATAAGTTAAATTTGCTATTATAGATCAAGAAGAACGAAATTCGGGAGTAGATCGGGGAAAAGAAAAAGTAAAGGACTAAATTGTAAAGTTTAGTCACATTTTGTATCGAGGTAAGTTTACAGTAAATAAATGCAATATTCTTTTATGTTACATTATTATTTTCAATTTCCAGCATTTATATACTTATTTTTTTGAGAATATTTAAAGTCGAATTAAAGGCGAAGTGACAGAGAAAAAGCATTAGGAAGCCCCGTTTGAACCTTAGGAATGTTAGGATATTGGGGTTGACAGGACAGGACAGGACAGAAATGAGCCATGTAAGTCCATATCAGATATATGGCTTTGGAGACAGGAATGAGCCATGTAAGCCCATATTAGATATATATATGGCATTGGAGACAGGAATAATTTATATAAGTCCATGTCGAAGACATGGCATTGGTATGATATTGATAGACAGGAACGACCCTAGTATCCTTCGTAATCCGAGTGGTTCAACTGGTCATTGTACACGTTAAATTACAGTGAATTATCAGCAAAAGGGAAGGTAGATTATATTTATGAATAGTGAAAGGTCAGGTAAGAAAGAAGGTAAGTGAGTAAAGAAGAATGTAGAAAATGAGAAGTAAATAAAGTTTATCAGGCTAGGTGACATTATGTATAATTATTCATTATGTTGAATGATGTAATATTTTTGCTTTTAAACTTACTAAGCCTAGTGCTTACTCTCTTTATTTTCTTTTTCTTATAGGTTTTATCAAGCCACTCGGGGATCGAAGGAAACATCAGAAACCGATCACACTATCGAAGAAATCACATTGGTATAGTTAGACGTTTCGTTTTGTGTATGGCATGTATAGGAACTTGGTTTCTTTTGATATGATATGATCAATGAATGATGTGTAAATACTTGCTAGTGATTAACTAATAGAATGGCTGATGATATACATGTTTGATAGTATGTATGATTAAGTAGTAACTATCACATGAAAATTAAGAAAAATGTGAAAGTAACTTAAAAACAGATTCAAGTATCAGAAATAATGTGACTTTGAAAAATCAAAAGAAATTGTAGAGACATGGGTTGATGGTGAATAATATATGAAGTTAAAGCTCATTGTGTCTATCTTCTTATGGAATAAGAAAAACAGTTAAAGGTTTTGTATTTTATAAGATATCTGAGTTTTAGTGAAATAGGGCCAGAGCGATTTCTGGATCCCCTATTCTAAATTTGGAAATTCGCCATAAATTTTAAAAAAATAATTAGGTGGTATAATTTATATGGTTAGAATCCTTATTTAATCTAGTTTTAATAGAAACAAACGGTATAGTCATATAAATTTTGTACAGGGAGAAAAGTGGTTTGTAGTAAGTAGAGGATAGTGCAGTCGAATTCTGAAATAGGGGTAACTTTAACTAATAAATTGTACTAATTGGCTAAGTAAAAAATTCTAGAATAAAATTAATAGATATATATATGAGTCTAGTTTCAGGAAAAATTTACGAATCTTAATTTCTAGTTTTTAAACTCAAGAAATGAATTTTTAAGCAACCATGACGCAGAAAAACAGTTTATTCTGAAAATTAAAATAAGTGGTTTAGAGTTGTTTAAAAGGTAAGATAAGTTTAGTAACACCTCAAGCTTGACTCTGATGATGGTTTCGGGCATGGGGGCGTTACATTTATTGGTATCAGAGCAGGTTTAGTTGGTTCTCAGAACAGTTAGTGTGAGTAAAAGTCTAGCTATACATGCCATACCTGTATTTTGATAGTGTGACGACTCCTGATGACTTTTAGATATTTTGTTTTATAGTAATGGATCCCGAGAGAGATGGTGATGATTATGTAGAACGTAATGCGCCTGCTCCCGCGGAAGGGGCAGTGCCATCTGAGAATAGGCCAGTAACAGTTAATCAGGGAGGAGTGACTCGAGAAGCTCTCTTCCAAGCTTTGAATGATTTGTTTGCCGACTTCGTTCGTACGAATCCGGCAGTTAGACCTCCACCCCCTCATGATTCTCAGGCTACCCATGTAGCTCAAGCTCCCCCAGTCACAGGTACAGTGATAAGAGAAAAGCCACCAGTTGATAGAATCAGGAAACACGGGGCAGAAGAGTTCCGAGCAACAAAAGATGATGATGCAGAAAAAGCAGAATTTTGGTTAGAAAATACTATCAGTCTTTGACGAATTATCTTGTACACCCGAGGAATGTATGAAATGTGTAGTATCACTTCTTAGAGACTCAGTCTACTACTGGTGGAAGACACTTGTATGAGTTGTACCAAAGGAGAGGGTCACTTGGGATTTCTTTCAGGAGGAATTTCGTAAAAAGTACATCAGCCAGAGGTTTATTGATCAGAAGAGAAAGGAATTCCTGGAATTGAAATAAGGTAATATGACAGTGACTGATTATGAGCGCGAATTTGTCAGGCTTAGTAAATATGCTCGAGATGTGTGTCCACAGAGGCTATTATGTGTAAAAGGTTTGAGGATGGGTTAAATGATAATATCCGACTGTCAGTGGGTGTCCTAGAAATAAAAGAGTTCGTTATTTTAGTTGAGAGAGCCTGTAAGGTAGAGGAGCTGTTAAAAAGAAAAGGCAAAGTTGAGACAGAGACACAAAATACAAGGAAGAGACAGATGAGCAGGTCATTCCAGGCTACATCCAAAAGGCCAAAGGAGTTTTCTACCAGATCTAGTTTCTCAGCCGGGTATTCTAGTCAGAATAGAGGCAGCAGATTTAAGGATCCGAAGGCTCAGACCACCTCAACTGCGAGTGTAGGTAATGTTGGACAAGGTAGATCAGGGTGTCCACGGTGTGGTAGACTTCATTATGGTCCTTGTCGGGCAGGCGAAAATGTTTGTTATAAATGCGGTGCTCAGATCATTTTGTACGAGAATGTCCAGAGGTGGCTAATCGAGAGATAACACAGAGTGCTAGATCCAGAAATGCTCCTACTAGAGGCAGATTACCGAGGCAACCGGGAGTAGGAGCAAGTAACAGAGGTACCTTAAGAGATTCGGCTGTGAGACCAGATGTTAGAGCCCTTGCAAGGACTTATGTTATTCGTGCACGCGAAGAGGCATCCTTCCCCAATGTGATTACGGGTACATTTTCTCTATATGATATTAATGTCATTGCTTTGATTGATCCGGGTTCAACTCATTCATATGTTTGCAAGAAATTGATGTCTAGTACAAGTATGCCTATAGAATCTACAGAATTTGTGATTAAAGTATCGAATCCATTAGGCAAGCATGTATTAGTAGATAAAGTATGTAGAAATTGTCCTTTGATGATCAGATGCTACTGTTTTTCGGCCGATCTCATGCTATTTCCATTTGATGAGTTTGATGTGATTCTTGGTATGGAGTGGTTGACTACACATGATGTGATAGTGAATTGTGGAAAGAAATTCATTGAGTTGAAGTGTGAAAGTAGTGAAATTCTTCGGGTTAATTCAGAAGAGTCAGATAGTTCATTTCCCATAATTTCTGTTGTGTCTGCTCAGAAATGTTTGAGAAAAGGGTATGAAGCTTATCTTGCTTTTGTGTTGAACACTAAAGATCCAGAATTGAAAATTGAATCAGTGCCTGTGGTATGTGAGTTTCCCGATGTGTTTCCGGAAGAACTACCAGGTTTGCCTCCTGTTAGAGAAGTTGAGTTTGGTATTGAGTTGATTCCAGGTACCACGCCTATTTCTATTGCTCCTTATAGAATGGCTCCAATGGAATTGATAGAATTGAAAGCTCAGTTCCAGGAATTAACAGATAAAGGCTTTGTAAGACCCAGTAGTTCACCCTGGGGTGCACCAGTGCTATTTGTGAAAAAGAAAGACAGATCGATGAGATTGTGCATAGATTATCGACAACTTAACAAGGTAACAGTAAAGAACAAGTATCCATTTCCTAGAATTGATGATCTGTTTGATCAATTGAAGGGAGCTACTGTGTTTTCCATGATAGATTTGAGATCCAGATACTATCAGTTGCGAGTTAAAGAGTCAGATGTCTTGAAGACTGCTTTCCGGACTAGGTATGGTCATTATGAGTTCCTTGTGATGCCTTTTGGCTTGACTAATGCTCCTGCCATTTTTATGGACTTAATGAACCGAATTTTCAGACCGTACTTAGATAAGTTTGTAGTTGTGTTCATTGATGATATCTTGATTTATTCTTATGATGAGACTGAGCATGCAGAGCATTTGAGAACAGTTTTACAGATTCTGAGAGATAATCAGTTGTATGCCAAGTTCAGCAAAAGTGAGTTCTTGTTACGAGAAGTTGGTTTCTTGGACATATTGTCTCAGGTGAAGGTATTAAGGTTGATTCGAGCAAGATTTCAGCCATTGTTGATTGGAAGCCTCCTAGAAATGTATCAGAAGTTAGAAGTTTTCTTGGTCTTTCCGGATATTATAAGCGATTTGTAGAGGGATTTTCCATGATAGCTACCCCGCTGACAAGATTGCTGCGAAAGGTTGCCAAGTTTGAATGGACCGAGAAGTGTCAACAGAGTTTTGACAAGTTAAAAGCATTGTTGACTAAAGCTCCTGTTTTAGTACAACCAGAACCAAGTAAGGAGTTTGTGATTTACAGTGATGTGTCCATGAATGGACTTGGTTGTGTACTTATGCAGGAAGGAAAGGTAATTTCTTATGCCTCTAGACAGCTAAAGCCACATGAGAAGAACTATCCGACACATGATTTAGAGCTAGCTGCCATTATTTTTGCATTGAAGATTTGTAGACATCATTTGTACGGTGAGAAGTGTCACATATTCACTGATCACAAAAGTTTCAAATATTTGATGACTCAAAAATATTTGAATTTGAGGCAAAGAAGATGGTTAGAGTTGATTAAAGATTATGAGCTAGTGACCGATTATCACCCAGGTAAGGCAAACGTTGTTGTTGATGCTTTGAGTAGGAAATATTTATTTGCATTAAGAGCTTTGAATACTAGCCTAGCCTTATTAGATGATGGTTTTATCGTAGCTGAGTTGAGAGCTAAACCGATGTTTCTTGAAGAAATTTGTGAAGCTCAAAAAAATGACAATGAGTTGTTAGCCAAAAGAGATCAGTGTGAGTCGGATATAGAGTCAGATTTTCAGATCAGTTCTGACGGTTGTTTGATGTTCCGAGACAGGGTATGCGTACCGAAGAATGATGAGCTTATTCGAAGGATCTTACAGGAAGCACATAGTAGTTCTTTGTCTATCCATCCAAGTAGTACAAAGATGTATAATGGTTTGAAGAAAATGTACTGGTGGGTAGGAATGAAAAGGGGCATTTCAGAGTTTGTTTCTAGATGCTTAATCTGTTAACAGGTAAAGGGCGAACATCAGGTACCTTCAGGTTTATTGCAGCCTGTGCTAATCCCTGAGTGGAAATGGGATCGAGTTACTATGGATTTTGTGACAGGATTGCCGCTTACACCGAAAATGAAAGATGCAGTGTGGGTTGTGATTGATAAGTTAACGAAGTCGGCTCATTTTATCCCAGTTCGTATGGATTATTCACTTGACAAGTTGGTCGAGTTGTATATTTCAGAGATAGTTAGACTACACGGGGTACCGTTATCGATCATTTTAGACAGAGATCCAAGATTTACTTCACGGTTTTGGAAGAAATTGCAGAAGGCTTTGGGCAAAAAGTTGAGTTTTAGTACAGCTTTCCATCCTCAAACCGACGATCAGTCAGAGAGAGTTATTCAGGTACTTGAAGATATGCTTAGATGCTGTGTACTGGAATTTCAAGGCAGTTGGGAAAAATATTTACCATTAGTAGAGTTTGCCTACAATAATAGTTATCAGTCGAGTTTGAGGATGGCACCTTATGAAGCTTTGTATGGACGTAAATGTCGCACACCTTTGTATTGGACAGAGCTTAAGGAAAATCAGATTTACGGGGTTGATCTAGTTAAGGAAACAGAAGAGAAAGTACAAATCATCAGAGATTGCTTGAAAGCAGCCTCAGACAGACAAAAGTCGTATACAGATTTGAAGAGAAAAGAGATTGAGTATCAAGTTGGTAACAAAGTTTTTTTGAAAGTATCCCCGTGGAAGAAAGTTCTCAGATTTGGCAAGAAAGGCAAACTAAGTCCACGTTTTATTGGACCGTTTGTAGTGATTGAGAGAGTTAGACCATTAGCATATTGGTTAGCTTTGCCGATTGAGTTAGAGAAAATTCATAATGTATTTCATGTGTCTATACTACATTGTTATCGTTCAGATCCGTCACATGTGATTTCTCAGACAGAGGTTGAGATTCAACCAGACATGACTTACGGTGAAGAACCGGTAAAGATTCTAGCTCGAGAGGTAAAGAAATTAAGGAACAAAAGTATTGCACTTGTGAAAGTACTATAGAATAGACATGGGGTAGACAAGGCTACATGGGAACTCGAAGAGGCTATGGAAAAACAGTACCCAAATCTCTTCACAGGTAAAATTTTCGGGGACGAAAATCCCTAAAGGGGGGAGAAATGTAACATCCCAAAATAGGGCCTAAATGAAATAGTGGTTGCGAAACCACAAATCTGAGGTAGAAAAATTTATTTTATTATTACTTTGAAGCTCATGATATGATTGCATGATTGTGTGAAAATTTCGTGATGAAATTCTATGCATAAAGTGCTTAAGTTGAGGTTAGGGACTAAATCGAATCATTTGCAAAACTTGCATTCTAGAAGTTTTTAGTATGAAATTGCTTTGGAATATTAATTAGGAGGGTTTAAATAAAAATTTGACCAATTTCTAAGTTCATGGACAAAATAGGACATGGATGGAATTTTTGAAAGTTTAATAAGGAAGGGCATTTTGGTCATTTGGATATTAAATGAAATAAAAAGGGAAAAATAACACAAAATTCATCATCTTCTTCATTAGCATGAAATTTCAAGGGTTCTCCATAGCTAGGGTTTGTTTCAAGCTTTCAAGCTCCATAGTAAGTGATTCCAAGCCCCGTTTTTAATGTTCTTTACATTTTCGGAGTCCCGGTAGTTCGATAAAGCTTATGCTAGCAATTATTTAAGTTAGGGTTCATATTTGAAAAAATACCCATAGGTGAAAAGTGTTTATTTTGATGTTTTATGATAGAATATGAGGTCTTAGATTATGTTAGACAACTTGTGCTACTCGGTTTTAGGTAAAAACGAGTAAAAGGGCTTAATCGGTAAACATACCTAATAGTCATAAGTATATGTTAGAGTGAGAATTTGATTTTGCTATAGAAGGGAAAAACGATCAGTATGTCATAAAACATAAGAAAATGGGCTGAAGTTTAATTTATGAGATTTGGGGCAAAAGTGTAAATATGCAAAAGTTTAGGGGCAAAAATGTAATTTCACCAAAGTTTGAGTAAAGGGCTGTTTTGATAAATGTGAATATTAAATAAGTTAAATTTGCTATTATAGATTAAGAAGAACGAAATTCAGGAGTAGATCGGGGAAAAGAAAAAGTAAAGGACTAAATTGTAAAGTTTAGTCACATTTTGTATCGAGGTAAGTTTACAGTAAATAAATGCAATATTCTTTTATTTTACATTATTATTGTCAATTTCTAGAATTTATATACTTATTTTTTTTAGAATACTTAAAGTCGAATTAAAGGCGAAGTGACAGAGAAAAAGCATTAGGAAGCCCCGTTTGAACCTTAGGAATGTTAGAATATTGGGGTTGACAGGACATATCAGGACAGAAATGAGCCATGTAAGTGCATATCAGATATATGGCTTTGGAGACAAGAATGAGCCATGTAAGCCCATATTAGATATATATATATATGGCATTGGAGACAGGAATAATTGATGTAAGTCCATGTCGAAGACATGGCCTTGGCAAGTTATTGATAGACAGGAACGACCCTAGAATCCTTAGTATTCTGAGTGGTTCAACGGGTCATTGTACACGTTAAATTACAATGAATTATCAGCAAAAGGGAAGGTAGATTATATTTATGAATAGTGAAAGGTCAGGTAAGAAAGAAAGTAAGTGAGTAAAGAAGAAGGTAGAAAATGAGAAGTAAAGAAAGTTTATGAAGCTAGGTGACATTATGTATAATTATTCATTATGTTGAATGTTGTAATTTATTTGCTTGTAAGCTTACTAAGCCTAGTGCTTACTCTCTTTATTTTCTTTTTCTTATAGTTTTTATCAAGCCACTCGGGGATCGAAGGAAACATCGGAAACCGATCACACTATCGAAGAAATCACATTGGTATAGTTAGACGTTTCGTTTTGTGTATGGCATGTATAGGAACTTGGTTTCTTTTGATATGATATGATCAATGAATGATGTGTAAATACTTGCTAGTGATTAACTAAAAGAATGGCTGATGATATACATGTTTAATAGTATGTATGATTAAGTAGTAACTATCACATGAAAATTAAGAAAAATGTGAAAGTAACTTAAAAACGGATTCAAGTATCAGAAATAACGTGATTTTGAAAAATCACAAGAAATTGTAGAGACATCGGTTGATGGTGAATAATATATGAAATTAAATCTCATTGTGTCTATTTTCATATGGAATAAGAAAAACAGGTAAAGGTTTTGTATTTTATAAGATATCTGAGTTTTAGTGAAATAGGGTCAGAGCGTTTTCTTGATCCCCTGTTCCAACTTTTGAAATTCGCCATAAATTTTAAAAAAATAATTAGGTTGTGTACTTTATATGGTTAGAATCCTTATTGAATTTAGTTTTAATAGAAACAAATGGTATAGTCATATAAATTGTTTACAGGGAGAAAAGTGGTTCGTAGTAAGTAGATGTCAGTGCAGTCGAATTCTGAAACAGGGGTAACTTTAACTAATAAACTGTACTAATTGGCTAAGTCAAAAATTCTAGAAAAAAATTAGTAGATATGATATATATATGAGTCTAGTTTCAAGAAAAATTTACAGAACTTAATTTCGAGTTTTGAAACTCGAGAAATGAATTTTTAAGCAACCATGACACAGAAAAACAGTTTATTCCGAAAATTAAAATAAGTGGTTTAGAGTTGTTTAAAAGGTAAGATAAGTTTAGTAACATCTCAAGCTTGACTCCGGTGACGATTTCGGGCATGAGGGCGTTACAGTTTGAATTGCTATTCCTGGTAATCTCAAGTGATAGGACTGCAGAGTGCGCAATTTCGTGCACTTCGGTATATTTGGGCTAAATGGGCTGAAAATGGGATAATGGGCCAACGGGCCCAAATCTGTAAGAATGCTCGGTAAGTGTTTCTGTTGATGCAATAATGGTTGTAGTATGTATGTAAACCCTAAAATAGGTAAATTTACTAAAATACCCTAAGTATGAAAATTACCATTATACCCCTAGGTGCAAAATGACCATTATACCCTTAGGGTCCATGACATGTATATCTGTTACATGGGATATGGGTTATAATGATGGAGGAAGCATTCTGGTGGCTCTGCCACAAATATCTGTTTCTGGTGGCTCTACCACAAATATTTGTTTCTGGTGGCCCTGCCACAATTATCTGTAGCTGGTGACTCTGTCACAATATTTGTTCTGGCAGCCATGCTGCATACTTGTTACGTGTAGACGGATGGGTAGGTCGAGTAGTCTCCCCACATGGTGTAAGGTTGGCACGGGGGTGTATACAGATAGATATGGATTGGATTTTCTGCATGCTTGATATATCTGTTCTGTTTCTGTTAGGGGCCTATGGGCTTCATTTTTTAATTCTGTATAGGGCTAAGGCCCAACTTAATTTGTTTCTGTGGTTTGAACTGATCTGGACTATGGTTGGGTTAATTTACACACTGAGTTTCCCCAAACTCACCCCTTAATTTTATCCATGCAGGTAACCCCTAACCATAGTGGACTTGGAGTTGTGAGGGATTCGGAGTGGCCACACGTACTGTAAACTTGATTTTCTTCTCATTATTTAATTAGTTTTCATTTACTTTTATGATTTGGGTTTTAAGTTGTAATAAGGCCGCTTTAATGATTTTAAATGGTTTTAATATGTTTTACTAGAATAGGTATGATATTATCTTAATCGCTGAAACTGATTAGTTTTAGGGCGCATTTTCAAAAACAGTAATTGATTTTAAAATATCACGACAACAAAGCAAAACTTCCTCAACAAAAACGTTTTTCCAAAATTAATCATTTTTCTTAATCTAGACTTAATTGAATTGGTTTCCTAAGTACATACACTAAGTTAAGGTGTGGCAATGGTGGTGTGCATGTCTAGGATTGGATCCGAAGGGAGCTTGGTACTTAACTAGTCCGATGGACTCACCTCCTTTTTATTGGTTTCCTACCTGGTGCTCAGCTTCCATTCACTTTAACCTATAACGAAAATACTCTCTAAACGCTAAGAAAGATTTTAGATAAAACATGAGTTTTTCAGTAACGCTTCAACGTGACATGCTGGATTCGGCCGTAACGTCTAGGCCGGGTTTGGGGTGTTACACTAATACTAATAAAATGTAACACCCCTAGCCAATAACCATCACCAGAATAGGTTAGGAGGCATTACTTAACTCACAACACAATTCAGGATATTCATATATCAAATATCAAATTATTATAGAAAATGTCATTCATTTTCATTCACTAAGAACATAAAATCGAGCATACGATACTTAAACGAGTATTTGGAACTAAATTGATCACATATAAAAGTTTGAGAACTTATAAAAATTTTCAACTTTTAAAAGGTCACACGCTCGTGTGAACATGCCGTGTGCCTCACACGGTCTTAGACATGCCAGTGTGTTTGAACCGTGGCAAAATAGGGGATAACTACTGACTTGCTCACACGGTTACAAGACACGCCCCTGTGCCTTGGCCGTGGTCGAGCCTGACTTAAGCCGCACAGCTAGCCAAACGCCCGTGTTCTTTGGCTGTGTTCGAGCCTGACTTACAATTGTAGGGTACCCCAGGGGACACACGACTGTGCAACATAGCCATGTATCGCACACGGCTGAGACACACGCCCATGTCTCTACCCGTGTGGAAGAAAATAGGCCAATTGAATAACCAATTTTCCACCACAAAATGGGTCAACCTACAAACAAAGAAACAAGCATAATTATTCAACCATTTCAGCCAATATCTATATCAAATCATACATAATTCATGCTAAAACATTACTAATCATTTCCATTCTCAATTTATTACTCAAAACTTAAACTAACATCATACTTAACCAAATGATCGATACCTCATTCAATCATATGGTATGAACTTAGCGAACTTGCCATTTCTACCATCTCTTTTAACCAACCAAAACATACCAAATTGAACATTGGCATCACATATTATAAGCCATTATCAACTATGAGTTCAAACATAAACTAGCCAAATCACATGGCTAAATATATACATTACAAAACATGATTCCACAACCACTAGCCTATACATGTCATATTTTAAAAATATACATTTTCAAAAGTACCCAAATGAGGTTCGATAGTGTGGTAACAATCCTCGACGATCCCCGAGCTTGCAGCAGCTTCGATATCTATAAAATAATGCAAACACACAAAAAGTAAGCTTTCAAAAGCTTAGTAAGCTCGTACAAAAAATCAACAATACATAAGTACTTACGAATTCTTAAATTATCTATCAAATCTATACCAACATAATCCATATATTCATACCAAATCAATGAGCTTCACATACATAGTATCGTCTAACACATAGATACCGTACATACTTGAATATTCTCGTACTTATTCACTTTCATTCTCACCTTTCGTTTAAATATTTTAAGACTTTCCGTAAATTATTCATGCTTTGAACGTTTGCACACTTATTGCTGTAACAGTTAGCCGAAGCTACAACAATTCCGCACACTTAGTGCCATCTCAATTAGCCGAAGCTAAGTCGGTATCGTACACTTAGTGCCTTATATAGCCGAAGCTAGTTTAAATCGCACACTTAGTGCCAAATACTATTGATTTATTGATGTATTCATCCAAACCAAACATATATACAATGTATATATAATCAAAACATCAAAACATACTTAACATCATGTTTTAAGTACAAATTTACCTCGTACTTGGAATTGTCGACTCGATCGTTTATTCTATAATCTTCGACTTCCCCCGGTCTAAATCTGGATTCCTCTTTTCTTGATCTATATGTATTCAAAATTAATACTTTATTCACTAAATAATTTCAAAACAATCCATATACACATATTTAAGGCATTTTACAAAAGAGCCCTCACATTTTCACATTTCGACACTTTAGTCCCTAAATCATAAAATCACAAAATACACATAATTTGCTTATACTCATGCTTGATCGAATTCTCCTAGCTCTAATACAGGTCCATCCATTTTAGTCCCTCAAAATACTCAATTTCATAAAAAATCCAAAGATAAAACATGTAAATCCAATATCAAACTTTAATATTTCATTTTATAACATCACAAAGCTCATGAATCCATCCATGACACATTTCAAAATCATCAACAAAATTAGAAATTGAGGCATGGGTTAGATAATAAATGAAGCAACGATTACAAAAACATAGAAATTATCAAAAACCGAAGCAAAAATAACCTAAATCAAAGCTTGCAAGTACCAAACCCTAGCCAAAGCCTTTCTCTTTTCTTTTTCTCTCATTTTCAGCCAATAACATGTATAATGGCTTATTTTCATACCTTATTTTACTTATAATTCATTTTATAATTAGTTTACCATTTTGCCCTTAGTATAAAACATTAACAAACCATTTTACAAAGGTCATTGATGTCCATTAACCATTTTACAGGCATAATAACCACATAAGGACCTCTCATAAACAAAGCCAAGTCAAATAGGCACTTTTAAAATCTAGCACACAACTTTTACATTTTACGGGACCAGATCCTTTTTTCCAAGTTAAGCACATCAACAGTTAAATTTTTGCACGAGACTTTCACACATGTCAATTAACTTATAATAGGCACGAAAAATAATAGTAAAATATTTTTCTAACTCAAATTTGTGGTCCCAAAACCACTATTCCGACTAGGGTCAAAACAAGACTGTTACAAAAAGCATTCATTCATTAGGTCATGTATGCTTAGGATTCATTCTATTGTTGACAGTGCTGTTTTAGAAAAACTGTTTGCTTGTCGCTCTTCTTTAAAAAAAACTCAAAGTTAAACTAATGTAGCTAAAAAAGCATTTTTCAAGTCATTTTGGAAAATTAGTTGCGATATCTATTTTTTTTCAAAAATAGTTCATTTGCAATGTAGTGGAAACTAGGGAGCAATATCAAATTTTACTTAAGTCTGATATAATGCATTTCCAGATTATAATGCTTGAGTAATTCATGCACGCAAAAATTCTCAAAAAAAAGTTACCAAGCCACAGATCAGAGATAATTAAAAATTAAAAGCCAAAACCAATAAAGGCTTAATAATACTTATTAAGAATAGTCTGAGGTCCAAGGTGATTCTCCAAATGCCAAATTCTGTCCTAATTTTGAGGTTTACCTGAAGAATTAAACACTATTAGGGGTGAGCTTATGAAAAGCTCAGTGTGAGTCGAATAATTATTTAAACAGAAAAAAACATAAATATCGAATACATTGAAACATATTAGCGTTCACAGCAGAACACAAAACCATCACTGGAATTTCATATCATTACATAGCCATTATCAAATTGATGTCAAACAGTGTATGAACATTAGACATTATTCATTTGAGTAACAATCACCATTCAGTACAAGAAAATACAATACACAGCATAAATCAATAACATTCGAATATGTCGTGCACATGATGCAATGCAAAAAGGTTCTTACCCATTCCATCCGCTACACACCACGAGTTCCCCAAAACCCATCTGCCAAACTCCAAAACATTGTGAGCATAGGTCGATGTGGTAAAACCACCAAATAATCAATAATGCAAAAAATTTGCTAGAGATCAAATAGTGCGATACAATCGCCAATAACATATAATATGCGATAAAATCGCCAATCCCTTTGGTACTCTAGGTGCAGTGCACTGACTACGAATAATACGAACTTAATATGCCACCGGTACTCCACGGAACTCCTTTGTTAAGCACAAAATCCCAACCCAATGCATATGCAATATGTCACACAATTTCCTACATAATCCTGTCTTAATAATTTTCACATTCATTTGACATGCTCAGCATGTCCTCAATAATCCCATACTTTCAGTAAGTGGAAAAAATGTTCCAATCTTTCCAATTACCATTGTATTGGTATCAATCAATAACGTTCAGTAAATTTTCATTGTTCATAAATAGTACCCTTTTCAATACACAACATAACAAATATCTCATGGATTTAAATCATACATAAGTTTAATATCTCAACACATTATGTCATTCAGTCAAACATTCTCATATCTCATAAATAAAAATGTAACAAACTCAATCAAACATTCATACTATCGAACTAGCAATTTTGCCAACATGTCAATCTTTTAAGGCTCGAAAGATACCTGGTTCGACCACTCGCAAAATAAATAAATTGGCTACTAAGCCAATCCAATCAGCAAGGTAATTTATCAAATATAACATGATATTTAACATTTTCAAATAATTTTATTAGTTTAGGACCCACACCTTATTTTTCACTTCCTCGCAGCACACTAGCAAATCTTCCAATTTTCCTTAATAATTCCTTAGATGAACCTAAACCAAAATTAAGTATAAATTCAATAAATTCACCATTAAACCAGCCCCCAAACACCTACTTATGAGTTCAAACCAATCGTTGAAATTATAACTATTTTATGAATCCAAACTAGTTAGATTCCTTACACTGTATCGATACAAACTATACATACAATCGTTCTTCACCTTTACGGATGATTTGAGGCGTTTGGGTCGGCACCTAATTCAATAATATACTGGAAAATAAGTAGCTAATTATTGATTAAATTCCTTCATTTAATCAAGTCATAACCTTTACCCAAAAACTATGTCGAAATAACAAACTAGGTACCTTTAATTGAACTTATGCTTCACGATTTGTGGGATCCGAATGTTCAATCGATCAAGAACGTTTTTCCCTAATTTAAATGGGTCTAAATTATGATTATGTGGGTTCAAGAACTCAAATTAATTCTGTAAAAATATAGGCAAGAACCAAGAAACAAAACAGCCCCCTTTCTTGCACATAGGCGCACGCACCACCACCCATGGTGGCCAAAATTGGGGCTGAATTTTAAAATGGTTTGGGATCTCATTAAAATATTGAAAAATGACTTTGAAATCATTTAAAATCCCAAAAATTCTTTATCTGGAAATTTAGGTTTTTAATGGACAAGATTAATTAAGAAATTGAAGAGAGAAGAGACCTTACCCAAGCTAGTCGAGAGAAACGGCTATTGCATTTTCTTGGCAATGTTCAAGATCAATCTTGGAGTTCAAGATTTCAAATTTGGGGCTGATTTTAATGAGGAGAAATGACAGTAATATGGCGAAAAATATATTAACAAATCTTGTGGCCAAAAAGAAAAAGAAGAAAGAGATGGTAAAACTAGGTGTAGGTGACGACAACAATGGGAGAAGAAAAGAAAATTGAAGAGAAAGAGGAGAGGAAGAGGGTGAACGGCTTGGGTAGGTAAAATTTGAATTAAAGGCTGAAAAATACAATAAAATTTTATACTTATACCAAGGGTTCAAGGGTGTGTATGGCGCACACATTAAAAAAAACAAGGATTTTTGCAAAATTTAATTATTTCGCAAGGGAAGGGATTCGAACTTGAGACCTAATTTAATTTCCATGCTTTCTCATAGTTATTTTAACCATTAGGAATTTTCTACTTATTTAAATAGTTTTTCAATATTTATTTAAAAAGCAAGGCATGTCACATATTAGGGTTTAAGGCAAAATTTACAAAATAATAAAAATGGTGAGAAAAAGGGATTTGAACTTGGATTTCAAGGAACGTTTCACTAACACTTAACCAAAAAACTAATACCTCATTTATTTCCTAAAAATGCATAAATAAATTTAAAAAATTAAGGCATGACCACTCTCTCTCAATTCACAAACCGAATTCTACTAACCTCTGATTTTTGGGATGTTACAATTCTCCCCTCCTTAAAGAAATTTCGTCCTCGAAATTTTCTTAGTCAAAAAATCTGTTACCCCTTTTCCTTCAAATCTGGCCACCTAGCTTTCTTTGTACAACTCTGATTCCAACACAATTCCAAACAATACATCTCCTTAGATTCCCAATATATATCTTGCTGATCTAATTATGGAAGCATTACTAATAAATTCCTTTACCCAAATTCCCAATTTTAACAGAAACTCTACTAGATTACGCTTACCACAATATTTACAATTCGAAACCTTAGCTGGTCTAATAGTTTCTCCAGTAATAACTACTACAACCTTTCATTGAGGTCTGGCTCCTCTGGCCCATTTTAAAGGTCCCGGATTTAGTCCAGTGGAATCAAACTCTCTCCTTTTCTAAACTTTATTCTTTTATTTTCTTTTCCACTCCAACCGTTTAGTTTCTTCCTCCATATTAGTCCTTTCAACCATAATCTTGACAACCTTTTCTAAAACTCCTAATATCGCTTGGGACAAACAATTCATCATCCCCAGCCTCCTGGTTTTCACCTTCAAAAGTAGGCGCAATCACGATGTCGGTCTTATTAGGGTTAGGCACAATTCCTTGAGAAGCAAATGACTCAAATTGGGTGGCTCAACAATGATCCCCATGGTTCCTCATTCTACAGTTCTTATTTATGTATCCTATGGTCTTAAATTTGATCTACAATTTAAAAAAAAAAAGAAAATCACATCACCCCAAATCTGGCGAAGACGTTATGGCCGAATCTAGCGTGTCACATCAATGCGTCCTTCAAAAATTGAGTTGTCGTTAAAAGTTCATTTCTATTATTAAAACCTTTTGCTTGAGGTTAGCAAATCATCTCGTTAAAAACGTTTACTTAATGCCTGGCATTGAAACTTTAAGTTATTTCAAATCGCGGAAGCTACTAAAGTTTGAAATATAAAAAACTCTGTTTTTAAGTGTTTTTGAAAATAGTTATTAATTTCTGAAAATTCGTGTTAGCAGTTTTAAATAAGGAAATCAAAAGCCCAATTAAAAATCTAATCCCTCAAAGGCCTTATTACAGAATTAAAACCCCAAAATATAAAATTCAAATAAAAAGACTACAACAGAGCATCAGTGGTCGTGTGCCCACCTCCGAGTTCCTAGCAGCTCCAAATCGCCTATGGCTGGGGATTACCTATACAGTTAGATAGAAGGGTGAGTTTACAAAAACTCAGTGTGTAATCCCTTATGATACAAACAGTCAGACATACAATATGCGAAAACAGACTGGGCCTGAGCCCTTCACAGAAACAGTATCAAGTGGCCTTAGCCCATTAACAGAATTAGGTGAGCTAAGCCCAATATAGAATCAGTATTAGATGCAGATATGCAGACAGATATCTAGGCCAGCCCAACCAATACACCACCCGTACCAACCAACACACCATGTGGGGGTAAAATCGACCCACCCTGCTAACACACCAAGATTAGCACCGATTACAGCACTAAGTCAACAGAACGGCTCAACGCCATAGACAGAACAACTAAAGGCCATAAATATTGCAGCAACGCTACCAGTTAACAGAACAACTATAAGCCATAAGTATCGCAGAAAGACTGAAAGCCTTGTACAGAATGGCTACGAGCAATACACTTCCTCCGTCAATATCAACCCAACCCCATGTAGGATGACATGTCATAGTAGCATACGTGAATGCAGGATTTCAGGCTCGGTATCAATCATATAACTATCACACATACATCAGTCAACCTACCCTAGGGGTGTATTCGACATCTCGCCAGTTATGGGTAAAATGGTGATTTTACCCCTAAAGATATTTTGGTTATTTTACCAATAATGGGGTCTCGATACTTACTATGACCTCCTAGAAGGTCTAACATTACTTCGAGTGACTTAGATAACCTACACGGCCAGAACAATGTATATGGGCTCAAAATCCTCTATTGGGCCCAAGTGGGCCCACACGCTCGTGTGGCCCATTTAGTCCAGATTCACATACGGCATCACGAGCCTCATAAACCAACCTATCAATGACCACTTATCAAGGATTTTACCCATATGGACCAATAAGCCCATTGGGCCCACGCGGCCTATTTTGACCCATTGATGCCCGTAACGACCCCAGTCCACAAAAATGCACGTGGTGGCCTCTATAGTCTGCTACCCACGATTTTGGGCTTGGCTTGCCCCACATGCGTTTGTACGCTCATGAGGCCCCGAATGCTAAGGTTTCGGCATTTCGTCTTTTCGGCTTTTACCGATTCACAGTTAAACAGAGGTGTGAATACACATCTTCCCGGTGCTTCGAAAGTAAAGGATTTCGATGTACAGTTACACACCTTTTTTGGAATAGCGCAAAAACCCCCAAATGTCAAACCTATTATAATAGTAACTTCGATTAAAACCTTAACACACAAATTGACAAAATCTTAATCAAGACTTGATCGAATGATTACCTACTCGAGCTTTGCTTGATCGGATGCCCCTAGCCTTCTTAGACTACTAACAGAATTGATCACCCTATTAATCGTGTATATGCCTTAGATTGCGAGATAAGAAAAAGACTAACTACCACTACGATCCTTGACAAACCCCTTCACCCCTTGCAATGATCGAAAGTCTAGGTGACCTCCAAACCACGACCGACAATAGCGAAAGAAGAACGAGATTGTTATCTAGTTCAAGGCTATGAGCCGAAAGGAAATAGAAAGAGAAATAGAGATTCAGCTTAGTATCAAAAGAATATGGTATTGCGAGAGAGAAGTTCGGTTGTGAAGAAAAACCAAAAAAAAGAGTAAGAAGATGAAGAACTATTCGACCTTAGAGAGACCGAGAAGAAAAACAACAACATAAGATTGAAGAGGGGTTGAATTGGGTCGAGAGAGAATAGAAGCAGAGAGATGTGAAGTTCAACCAAAGAAGAATGAGAGAAAAAGACTTCAAAAAGAAATAATTAGAATTAGGCACTTGATGCCTTGTGTTTCCGGTAGAGTGACCAAAAGCCAAACGAGCAATAATGTTGAAAGAAAGGAGGACCCAAATGGTAAAAAATGTACCAAAATGAGAAAAAAAAACCTGAAAATACCAGAAGAAGTCGGCACGTACTCACTCTCACATCGCTGAAATGCACCAAATGGGTTCCCCTAGCAGAGTTTGCACATAGAAGTTGCACAATTCGTCTATAACACTCCTCTCCTCCAAATCCCTTGAAAATCTCCTCAAAACTCTCCCCTTATCCCTCTTTGATATCTTCTATAACAACCTCCAAGACCAATTCAAACTATCACCCAATAGAGTTCGAAACCACCTCAAACTCCTGCCGCCTCATGCTAGCAAAATAAATATCATTTTTGCTTGCAATGGAATTCGAACCCAAGTCCCACTCAATAGCTCAACACACCACTTGCCTCTTTGCCACAAGCTCTTTTGTGTCACACTTTATCCTCAATTAATTATAAGGTTTATAGGCCAAAGTCCAGGTTCCTTTAAAAGAAAAACCAAAATAAATTGCAAAAGCCAAGACTTGAGCCCAGGCTCTCTTACAGCCTTAATGACGCCCCAACCACTAGACCACGTGCATCCTTGTGTCATTTTTTTAACACAATAATTTAAAAGGCCTACTTCCAAGCATCTAGGGTTTTATTCACTTAAAATTAAAATTCTGCTGAAGCCTAGGTTTGCACCCAGGACTTCTCCAATACTCCCAGACACTCCCAAATCACTTAACCACCACAACAGACAATTATTTTATGCCATATTCTTGGACTTTTATGTACAATTTCCTAACTGTTACCTTTCTCAAGGCCCAGTACTTCTAGGCCCAAATTCTGGGGCGTTACAATCTAACTTCAATAAAATTTTAGTTTTCTATATTAAAGTTTCAAAGAAAAATTTAAATACTAACTATTTCAGTTATATGTCTACAGTAATACACCTCAAGTGTTTACCTATAACTTAATAGCATCTTTTCTATGGCAATCGGCATCGGAGTCTCGGACTTGTAGTATATCATTTTCAAAATTCTCTATGGCTTGTTTTTCCAA
This sequence comes from Gossypium hirsutum, assembly GCF_007990345.1. Lineage (NCBI taxonomy): Eukaryota > Viridiplantae > Streptophyta > Magnoliopsida > Malvales > Malvaceae > Gossypium > Gossypium hirsutum. Next base: position 63,106,112 of record NC_053426.1, read on the forward strand.
AATTTCCCTTTTTTCATGTATGCATACAGACTTATTTAAATAGATTTAAAAACTCAGTCCAAGGTTTTTAACCAAGGCTCTGAGACCACTAAATGTAACTTCCTAAACTCAGCCTTAATGTTATGGCTAGATTGAGAAGCCTACATTAGCCACCGAAATGGCTAAGCTAACTTACGTAACTTTTTAAGACTTCAAATAAACTCATTTTAGAGAAAATCGTAGTTTTACTTTGAATTAGCTTAAAAGCATTCATTCATTAGGTCGTGTATGCTTAGGATTCATTTTATTGCTGACAGTGTTGTTTTAGAAAAACCGTTTGCTTGTCACTCTTCATTAAAGAATCTCAAAGTTAAACTAATGTAGTAGAAAAACCATTTTACGAGTCATTTTGGAAAATTAGTTGCCTTTTCGATTTGTTTTCAAAAATAGTTCATTTGCAATGTAGTGGAAACTAGCAAGCAATATCTAATTTTACTTAAGCCTGATATAATGCATTACCCGGTTATTATGCATGAGTAATTCATGCATGCAAAAATTCTCAAACGAAAAGTTACCAAGCCACAAATTAGAGATAATTAAAAATTACAAGCCAAAACCAATAAAGACATAATAATACTTATTAAGAATTGTCTGAGGTCCAAGGTGATTCTCCGAATGCCAAGTCCTGTCCTAATTTTGAGGTTTACCTAAAAAGTTAAATACTATTGGGGGGGTGAGCTTATGAAAAGCTCAGTGTGAGTCGAGTAATTATGTAAACAGATAAAACATAAATATCGAATACATTGAAACATATTAGCATTAACAGAAGAACACAAAACCATCATTGGAATTTCATATCATTACTTAGCCATTGTCAAATTGATGTCAAACGGTGTATGAACATTGGACATCATTCATTTGAGTAACAATCACCATTCAGTACAAGAAAATACAATACATAACATAAATAAATAACATTCGAATATGTCGTGCACATGACACAATGCAAAAAGGTTCCTACCCATACCATCCGCTACACACCACGAGTTCCCCATGACCCATCTGCCAAACTCCAAAACATTGTGAGCATAGCTCGATGTGGTAAAACCACCAAATAATCAATAATGCAGAAAATTTTCCAGAGATCAAATAGTGTGATACAATTGCCAATAACATATGATATGCGATAAAATCACCAATCCCCTCGGAACTCTAGGTGCAGTGCACTGACTACAAATAATGCAGACTTAATAAGCCGTCGTACTCCACAAAACTCCTCCATCAACCACAAAATCCCAACCCAATGCATATGCAATATGCCACACAATTTCATACATAATCATGTCTCAATAATTTTCACATTCATTTGACATGCTCAGCATGTCCTCATTAATTCTATACTTTCAGTAAATGGAAACAATATTCCAATCTTTCTAATTACCATTGTATTGGTATCAATCAATATCATTCAATAAATTTTCATTGTGCATAAATAGTACCCTTTTCAATACATAATATAACAAATATCTCATGCATTTAAATAATACATAAGTTTAATATCTCAATAGATTATATCATTCAGTCAGACATTCTCATATCTCATAAATCAAAAATGCAATTACAAACTCAATCAAACATTCATACTATCGAACTAGCAATTTTGCCAACATGTCAATCTTTTAAGCCTCGAAACATACCTGATTCGACCACTCGCAAAATGAATAAATTGGATACTAAGCCAGTCCAATCAGCAAGCTAAATTATCAAATATAACATGATATTTAACATTTTGAAATAATTTTATGCATTTAGGACCCACACCTTATTTTTCACTTCCTCGCAGCACACTAGCAAATCTTCCAATTTTCCTTAATAATTCCTTAAACGAACCTAAACCAAAATTCAGTATAAATTCAATAAATTTACCATTAAAACAGCCCCCAAACACCCGCTTATGAGTTCAAACCAATCATTTAAATTATAACTATTTTATGAATCCAAACTAGTTATATTCCTTACACTATATCGATACAAACTGTACGTACAATCATTCTTCACCTTTACGGATGATTTGAGGCATTTAGGTCGGCACCTAATTCAATAATATACTGGAAAATAAGTAGCTAATTAATGATTAAATTCCTTCATTTAATCAAATCATAACCTTTGTCCAACAACTATGTCGAAATAACCAACTAGTTACCCTTAATTGCACTTACGCTTCACGATTTGTAGGATCCGAATGACCAATCGATCAAGAAAGTTGTAATGCCCTAATTTTTGGGCCTGGAAGTATTGGGCCTTGAGTCTGGGTTCGGGTGGAAAATGGCCCGAATAATTTGGATGTTATTATTATTTTGTATGTTTAGTTTAGTAATTAAATAAATTACGAAGAGTTTATGTTGTGGGAAAAAAAGGACCAAGTGTAAATTTAATTCGAGGCAATTCCTGAATTTTAATTTTGGGAGAGAGGGTCCTGGCGATATGGGCTTTTAAAGTTGAGGTGGTGAAATAGGACACAAATAAGGCCTTGGTAAAGTGGCAAGGTGGCGCCACTATGTTCCTAAAAAAAAGGCGCTTGGGAAGGAATTAAATGTCTAAGGCTCAAGTTGCAAGGTAGGCATATTGTTATTTTTTTTAGGCATGTGTCGGGCATGTGATCACTTAAGTGAATTTTGGCAAGGGCCTTAGGGAGGTTGGGCCGATTGTTTTAGTTGATATTAGGGTTAGGTTCTTTTCTTTTTCTTTCTTGGTGAATTAGGGTTAGCCACCTGAAAGCTTTCACTATCATTCATCCTTTCTGAGTTCTCACCAAAGTCAGAAACGCAAATTCCTTCTCCTTGGTGCCGATTTCTTCTTCCTCTCTTTTTCCTCCATTTTCTTTCTTCCTTTTTTCTTTTTCTTCTAGCCAAAACCTTCTGATCACCTTACTCACCTCCTCTGTCGATCCCATCCTCCACAAAACCTCCATAGTCGATTGCCATAAAAGTCAAAATCTGAAAAACTCACTTCTTGTGCCGATTTCTCCAAGCCAAAATCCTTCAGTTATTTTTGTTCTTAGTGATCAACTTTCATCTTCTCTAAACCCTTAGTATCTGTCGGCAACATTACTTCAAAGTTATAGTCTCAAATCGTCATCTTCTTCGTCACTTAAAAAGTCGAAATACCATAGATTTAGGGACTTATAGCCGAAACTTTAGATATCCTGGATTCGAGTTCTACTATCATTTAGAGGATAGATTTGCATCAGATCTACACAGAAATCAAGGAGGAATAAGTGGTAAGTGCTCATCACCTCAGATCTAGTCTTATTTTACAATTTAGAAAAGCCAAAGTCCCTAAAATCTAGGGAGGCTGTTGATTTGGGCATAGGGCTTTAAGGGTCTTTAACCGACGATTTCTTTTGGTGCTTAGTGTCCTCTAGAGGTTTGATCGAAGGCTTGGATCTTTGGAGCAACTAGACTTGGACCTAGTCATCAGTTTTCGGCAAAAAGGTAAGATTCTAAAGGCTTTAGGGGCATGGTTCGAATATGGGTAGGTGAATATTGGGATTGGTTGTTGTGGGTTGCAATCTAAGAATTGTGGTAATAAATTGTAGGACATCGTAAGGGATCTCAGTAGCAGTCATCGTGAAACAGGTGTGTATCGAACACCCTCTCATAGTTCAAATCGGCAAAAGCCGAAATACTGAAAATCTGGCATTTCGTGGGCTTGTGAGTGTGCGAGTGCTCACAAGATGTTTAGAAATCATTAGATCTGAAATCACAATGTGGTAATTTAGTCGTGTGTGAAATTTCATGTACTTCGATAATTGGGCCTCGATAGGCTAAAACTGGGCCCAATGGGTTCACGGGCCCATACGGGTTAATAAATAAAAAATATATATAATATAAAAAAGGCAATAAGTATGTTCTGTTGACTGTAGAATCGAAACTGCTTAAACTGGTAAACTGGTCACAATACTTGGGTTACATGGGCTTAAATGGCTAATGGACACTGTAGGGCCCATTAGGGGTTTTAGGGCCCAATGGTTAAAATTGTGAAATTGAGATAAATAAATTATTGCGATGTCAAACAGGCTAGTAAGGACAGTAACATTTGTGAGAACCCTTAAAACTGATAAAATTACTGAAATACCTTTATAGGTGGAAAATTTACAGATTTACCCCTAAGAGCAAAATTACTGATATACCCCTAGGGTTAAGGTTGACCTAAATGCATGTTTGACTGTTACTATTTACTGCATGCCATGTTATTATTATCTGATGCATGGGACTGGGTTATTGATGGAAGAAGTACTAAAAGTGGCTTGACCACGTACTAGAGGCTTTGCCTCAACTTACTGATATCTGAGCAGCAATGCTACAACTATAGTGTGTAGGGCTGCGTGGGTTGAGCTATTCCCCACATGGAGTGTAGGGTTGGTACGGGTGGACTGTAACGGTTGGTTATAGGCTGGGTTGGGCTTGCATACACGAATATGTCTGTTCTGTTCTAGAATGGGCCTATGGGCCATACTGTTATCTGAAAAGGGGCTAAGGCCCAGTTTACTGTATTCTGAAAAAGGCTTCGGCCCAGTACCCACTGTTATCTGAATAGGGCTTTCTCCCAATGGGCTTGAGCTTACTTGGGCTTTGGATGAGTTTTCCATACACACTAAGTTTTCCAAACTCACCCCATTTCTCTTCCATCCCTGCAGGTGAGCCCTAGTTGGTGGACATGGAGCTGGACGAGATTCAGAGTGGCCACGAAGATTAAATTTCTGGTTTTAAATAAGTCTCAATTAGCTTCCTTTTAAATTTTGCATTTATTTTTGAGTATTTCTATTTTGGTTAAAGTTGGAATAAGGCCGCTCTATTATTTTTATTTTTTGTTTTTAAATTACTTAAATCGTTTTCAACTTGAGATTCACATCACTTAAATTGATTCCTTAAAATTGGTTAGCCCTAGGGCGCGTTTTATAAAAGTTACTTATTTTCAAAATATCACGATAACCGAGCAAAGCTTCTGCAACGTAAATGTTTTCAAAGGAAATAAATATTTTAAATAGACTTAAACTTAATTTTTCGTTCGTGGACAAGTAATAAGCTTAAAGTGTGGCAATGGATGTGTACATGTCTAGGATTGGATCATGGAAGAGCTAGGTACTTAAGCAATCTAATTGACTCACCGTCTCTTTTCTTGAATCCTACCTGGTGCACAGCTTCCATTCACTTTAATTTAAAACGAAAATATTCTTTAGACACTAAGAAAGATTTTCGATAAAACATGACTTCTCTAATAACGCTTCAATGTGACACGTCAGATTCAGTTGTAACATCTAGGCCGGGTTTGGGGTGTTACAAAAGTTTTCCCCTAAATAAAATGGATTTAAATTATGATTAGGGGCGTTCAAGAACTCAAATTAGTTTTGGAAAAATATAGGCAAGAACCAAGAAACAAAATATCCCCCTTTCTTGCACATAGGCGCACGCACCACCACCCATAGTGGCCAAAATTGGGGCTGAATTTTAAAACAATTTGAGCTCTCATTAAAATCTGGAAAAAAAACTTTTGAAATGATTTAAAATCCCAAAGATTCCATATCTTGAAATTTATGTTTTTAATGGACAAGATTAATTAAGAAATTGAAGAGAGAAGAGACCTTACCCAAGCTAGTCGAGAGAAACGACTATTGCACTTTCTTAGCAATGTTCAAGATCAATCCTGGAGTTCAAGATTTCAGATTTGGGCTGATTTTAATGAGGATAAATGACAGTAATATGGTGAAAAATATGTTAACAAATCTTTTGGCCAAAAAGAAAAAGAATAAAGAGATGGTAAAACTAGGTGTAGACGACAACAACAATAGGAGAAGGAAAGAAAATTGAAGAGAAAAGAGGAGAGGAAGAGGGTGAACAGTTTGGGTAGGTAAAATTTGAATTAAAGGCTGAAAAATACAATAAAATGTTATATTTATACCTAGGGTTCAAGGGTGTGGATGGCGCACACATTAAAAAAAACAAGGATTTTTGCAAAATTTAATTATTTCGCACGGGAAGAGATTCAAACTTGGGACCTAATTTAATTTCCATGCTTTCTCATAGTTATTTTAACCATTAGGCATTTTCTCTTTCTTTAAACAATTTTGCAATATTTATTTTAAAAATAAGGCATATCACATACTAGGGTTTAAGGCAAAATTTGCAACATAATAAAAATAGTGAGAGAGAAGGGACTTGAACTTGGATTTCAAGGAACATTTCTCTAACACTTAACCAAAAAACTAATACCTCATTTATTTCCTAAAAATGCATAGATAAATTTAAAAAATTAAGGTATGACCACTCTCTCTCGATTCACAAACTCGATACTATTAACCTTTGATTTTTGGGATGTTACAGTTCATCAGGTATATAAAGGGATGATAGATGTTTCAATTAGTAATTCCATGAATGTATGAAAAGGTATGAGTTGGTGATGATTAAAGTATGCATAGCCATGTTCATGAAAGTATGAATGCTTATATGCTAAGTACATGAAATTATTATGTGATGAATTGGTTATGTGTTTATAACTAACTTGAGTTGTTGTTGATGCTTAAGCTTTTGCTAAGCTATGTTGGATTATTTCATACTTACTTTTAAGCCTATATATTAAAATGGTAAGCTTTATTTGTGATTTACGAACTTACTAAGTATTATATGCTTACTTTGTGTTATTTCTCTCATGTTTTTAGATAATCAAAAGCTTGTTGGGTTGGAAGCTTGTCGGAGATCTATCACGATATCTATTGTCTATATCAGTAGATTTTGATGATTTTTAGTCATGGTTATAATGGCATGTATAGGTGTTTTGTGGTTTGATGAAATGGTCAATATATATATGACTTGTAAATTTAGGACTTTTGGTTGATGAATAGGTTGTTGCGTTGGCATGTTAATGTGATGTTTTAATTGTTAACATTTTGGCATTTTAATGCTTAAATGGTGAATGATAGTTTGGTAAATCAAATGCATGCTATGGAATGCTGTTTTGATATACATGATTGTGGTTGTTGAGGTATGGAATTTTGAAAGTAAACTTTGAATTGATAAATGGCTACTTGGCATGTTTGGATGAATTGTCATATGGCCAAGCTTGCTAAGGTAGTAATGATAAGTATTGAATGGTCATGTTGGTGTTTGTGAGTATGATAATGGTGTGTGAAAATTAGGGCCTAATCAGAATAGTAGTTTCGTGACCACAAATCTGAGATAGAAATAATTATTTTATAATTATTTTTATGTTTATGATATGATTGCATGATTGTGTGAAAATTTCGTGATGAAATTCTATGCCTAAAGTGCTTAAATTGAAATTAGGGACTAAATCGAACAATTTGTGAAACTTGCATTCTAGGAGTTTTTGGTATGAAATTGTTTTGGAATATTAATGAGGAGGTCTTAAATAGCAATTTGACCAATTTCTAAGTCTATGGACAAAAATTGGACATGGATGGAATTTTTGGAAAGTTTAGTAGTAAGGGCATTTTGGTCATTTAGTTATTAAAACGAATTAAAACAAAATTAAAAGCCAATTTTTGTCTATCTTCTTCATTAGGCCGAAATTTCAAGGGTTCTCCATAGTTAGGGTTTGTTTCAAGCTTCCAAGCTCCATAGTAAGTGATTCCAAGCCCCGTTTTTAACGTTCTTTACGTTTTTAGAATCCCGGTAGCTCGATTAAGCTTATGCTAGCAACAATTCAACCTAGGGTTCATATTTGGAAAAATACCCATAGGTGAAATTTGTGTATTTTGGTGTTTTATAATAGAATATGAGGTTCTAAATTATGTTAGACAACTTGTACTACTCGGTTTTAAGCGAAAACGAGTAAAACGGCTTAATCCGTAAAAATACCTAATAGTCATAAGTACATGTTAGAGTGTGAATTTGATGTTGCCATAGAAGGGAAAAATGATCAGCATGTCATAAAACATAAGAATAAGGGATGAAACTTAATTCCCGAGCCTAGGGGCAAAAGTGTAATTATGCAAAAGTTTAGGGGCAAAAATGTAATTTTGCCAAAGTTAGTATTAAATGCTGTTTTGATGAATGTATGTATTAAATAAGATTAACTTGACATTATAGATCAAGAGAAACGAGATTCAAGTCGCGATCGAGGGAAAAACAAAGTTTACGAAGAATAGGCTCGGTTGCTAATAATTTTATACCCAGGTAAGTTCATGTGTAAATGTAGTAACATAATTGTCATTTTAAGTAACTTAATGATATTTATATGATATGATGATTATTGTTATGAAATATTATGCTTTGTGATTATTGTTGAGTAATATGCAAATTATGTTTATTACTTGTTAAATATGAATTGCTACCGAGTATCGGTTTCAATATTCCGTGGAAGACGGTAAAGATGTGTGATCGAGGAAAAATCCTGTTTGAACCTTGGGAATAGATTAGATACAAGTGACATGTCACTAGGATATTTGAGTTCCGAACTCGTTGAGTTGAGTCTGAGTTCACTTATGGATGCGAAGGCCCGAGCTCGTTGAGTTGAGTCCGAGTTCACTTATGGGCGGGTTACATGGTAGCTTGGCTACATAAGTTCTGTAGGCTATTGAGTAGCTTGGCTACATAAGTTCTGTAGGCTATTGAGTTTGTCTAGCTGCGGGTATGACACTTACGTTCATGAAATCCGTGTATTCGAATTATATTCCGATGTGTTCAACGGGTGAATCTTACGTGAATAAGAAGAAGGCCTAAAACGAAGGTGACATGTTGGTAAGTGTGGTAAATGAGAAAATTTGACAGGTATGTGCTTAAACCCTCGGGTTGAAAACTTGGTATGATGAAATCGTAGAAAGATATTAAATGTAAATGAAACATGAATGTCTTGGTGTTGTTTATGCAAATGATGTTTTATGTGAGGTTGTGTGATTATGTTACTTGCTATTTGCATGTGAACTTACTAAGCATTTGTGCTTACTCCCTCCTTTTCTTTTATTGTAGTTTTGACAAGCCGGCTTGAGAATCGGGATAGGTCGAAGACTCGTTCACACTATCCGAAGGCTTAAATTGGTAAAATGGCTTGTGTATTTTGAATGTGGCATGTATGGCAAAACACTCACTTTGTGTAATTGATCTTATGATATGGCTATGGTTTGGTAAGAAAAGGGTTTTTAAATGATTAGCCATTGGAATGGCCAATCTAAGTCATATTTGATGTTATGTATGTTTAAAATGCTATTTAGTCCATGAAAATCCTTAGTAAAGTGAAATTTGCCATAAAACAGAATCTGACAGCAGCAGTGATGTAAATTTGAAAAATCACTAAAAATATTAGAAATGGAATTAAATGATGAGTAAGTTATGAAATTTAAGCTTAATGAGTCTATTTTCATATGGATTGAACAAAACAGGTATATGAATTATATTTTATGAGATATTTGAATTTTTGTGAAACAGGGCCAGAGTGATTTCTGGATCCCCTGTTCTGACTTTAAAAATTCATAATAAATTGTACAAAGATAATTAGAAGTCATAATTTATATGTATAGATTCCTTATTGAGTCTAGTTTTAAAAAAAACAAACTTAATAGTCATTTAAATTCTGTACAGAGAGATATCTGATTCGTAATATATAGAGGTTAGAGCAGTCAAACCCTGAAATAGGGGAGACTTTAACAAATAAACTGTACTAATTTGCTTTAGTAAAAATTCCAGAAAAAAATTAGTAAATAGATATATGAGTCTAGTTTCAGGGAAAATTTACAGAATTGGATTCCAAGTTTCAGAACTCGAGATATGAATTTTTAAGCGACTGTGACGCAGATTGCTAGCTTGACTAGAAATTTTAAAAATAAATTGTTTGAGCTGTTTAAGTAATAAATTAAGTCTGTTAACACCTCATGTTCGACTCCGGAGACGGTCTCGGGTACAGGGCGTTACAAAAATGGTTAGTATAAAACTAGTTACATTAGTTAGTTGATTTGTGGATAAATGAACATATGTATAGTCATGTTTGAATGTTGAGATTGAGGTCCCTTTTTGGGCATATTAGTTATATAAACTTACACCATATGTAGCACCCCTTACCCGTATTCGACGCCAGAACAGGGTACGAGGCATTACCAGACTTAAACACAAGCAAACATACATTCCGAGTCATAAATTTTTGTCCAAATTAAACTTTTTAACAATCAATCACATCGTCCCAAAAACTAGCCTACGAGGCCCAAAACATTCTTTGGAAGCAGTTCGAGACTAAACCGAGAACTTTAGAAATTTTTACAACACTTAGAATTTTTTTACTAAAATAGGGGTAACACGCCCATGTGGCTTGGGACACGCCTATGTGGGTAGGCCGTGTAATGCCCCAAAAATCCCGAAATCCAAAAATCTTGAAATCTTCAATTTTCCTTTTTTTTTACTTAGCAATTTCGGTTAAGTGTTAATTACGCAAGGGTTGGTCTTGGTCAAGGTTTGAGTTCGAATTAAGGGGTAGAAGAAATTATAATTTAATTATTAAAAGGACCTTGTTGGCATTTAGTTGGGCTTTTAAATAAAGATAGGGAAAAATAGCATTAAAAAAAGCCTTATGGAGGAGTGGCTAAGTGACGCCACATAGAATGTAGAGAGGTGGCGTTAAAAGCTAGCAAGGAGGTCCAATGTTCAAATCCTATCTTAGTGTTTTTAGAAGTTTAATTTTGGCCTTCTAGAAGGTTGGAAGTGGCGTGGAAATGGACTCCAAGGGAAGTGTTCAGGAGAGAAATTTGAGGAAAGGATCAAGGGGTTATCAGGGAGAAAAATGAGGGAATGAGAAGTGAGGAGCAAGTGAAGCCTTGGGCTTAAGGAGTTCAGCCATAAGGGTTATAAATAGGTACTGAATGCAAGGGTATGAGGCTAATGCCGAAATCTTTTTCTCACCGTGTTGCCAGAAACCCTCTTCCCTAAAAGCCAAAAACCCTTTTGTTTTTTTCCTTTTCTTTCTACCAATTTATCCAAAACCCAAAAACCCTTCTCATCCATTTTATTTTCCTTGTGCTGATTTCTTTATTTCACTTTTGGGTTTAGCCGATTCTTCTTCCTCTCTCCCTTGGTGCCGAATAAGCAATTGTTGCCATTAAAATCTCTAGAGCCAAATATTCTTTGACCGAATCTAGTGTAAGTGTCACTCTTCCAATTCTTTTTCTTTGCTAAGTATCGAATATTGTCCTTCACTCTTTCTAATCAACTGTGGTAGGAAATTAGTATCGAATCTCGGATCTTAGCTCATTACTGATTTGCTCCTTAAGTGTTGCGGTATAGGTAAGTATTCCTCTCCCATTGGCTAAGGTGGTCGAATGTTCATAGTTAAGATAAGGGGACTTGTGTTCGATACAAGTCATCTATTATTCTGGCTTTAATAAGTAAGATTAATGCAGATCTAGGGAGTACGTGATCAAGGAAAGCTATTAAAGATTGGTGTTCAAGGTAAAGTTAAGATGAGGTTTTGGTTTTTTGGTAAAATATGTATTAAGCATATGATTAATTGAAAGGTGATATCGTTTGTAGGTTGGTGACTAAGGGAATCATAGCATGCTTGCTTACCAGGTGTGTACATACATTGCAGACACACTATGAATCGGAAAAAGCCGAAACGCCGAAATGTCGAAAAGCCGAAAGTTTGGCTACGGTAGTCTTGCGAGTGCGTGAACACTCATAAGGGGGAGACCAATAGGTTGCCTGAGACCCACGGGCAATTCTGTGGACTTGGGTTGTGATTTGGTATACGGGCCAGAATGGGCTAAATGGGCCCGATGGGCTGTTGGGCCCATAATAGGTAAAAACTGAATATTTATGCTATATGATAGGAATTTGTATGTGAGCATGAATATGAATGTGAATGGGCCTAACGGGCCATATAAATATTATTTGGGCCTAATGGGCCATATACATGTGATTTGGGCCTAAATGGGCCATATGAATATGTTTGGGCTTAATGGGCCAGATATAGGTATGTGAATTTGTTTAGGCGTTGTAAGGGGTTTTGGGCCTAGTATATGATAACTACATAAGACTTAATTAATATATTGCGACCGCGGACAAGTCATAGGGTTAAGGTGTGGCAACGGGTATATGCATGTCTAGGATTGGATCTAGGGAGAGCTTGGTACTTAAGCGGTTTTAATGACTCACCTTCTCTTCTTTGGAATCCTACCTGGCGCGTAGTATTCATTCATCTTAACTCACGGGATTTGTTAATGGGCCGAGGTAAGTGAAAACCATACTTAAGGGAAAATTACCAAAATTCCCCTAAGGGTGAAATTGACCAAAATACCCCTAGGTGTTGAATGTAAATTTTATGGATGTGACATGCATACATACGATGTTCTGCTTAGGTTGCATTTTGGGTGGGAACTATGGAACCGAGGAAGTATATGAGGATTGCATGGTTGCTTGAAAATCGTGGATCCACTGGCGGCTTGTAAAGCCCAATATGTAAATGAAGGTAATTCCGCAATCGGGCTACCATTGCTATGTGGGCTGGGTGGGTCGATATTTATATCCCCACATGGTGTGACGGGGGACAGAGCTGGTGTGTAGTGGATGGATAATTTGGATGGGATTGCATTGCATGTTTGATGATTTCTCTTTGAATACTTGTTTTTCATCGAGGGTTGTACACACTGAGTTTGCGAAAACTCACTCCCTCTTTTATTTTATTTTCAGGTGATGCTCAGTAGAAGGTTCGATGTTTGGAGGGACTCTGGGTGGCTGGTTAGCAAGATAATTCAGAGTTGGTTTTTTTTTAGCATTTAAGTTTTTATTTCTTTTTAAGTGTGTTCAGACCAGATTGTAATAAAGTTTTCATTATGTTATTATTACTTGAATTATTATTATTATTTTCATTGTAATTACTAGAAGTTGAACATGGATTTCTTAAATTATAGTATGTTTTCTATGTTTCAGCAACTAAGTTTTTTAAAAAAATTTAAATATTTTAAACAAGGCTTAACTGAAAGGTTTTTTTAGGTTAATTAAGGTTTCTTTTATTTTAAGAATGGTTTTCAATGAAAGCACGGTTTTTGCTAAAACACTTCAATGTGACATGCCAAATTTGGCCATAACGTTCGGGCCAGATTTGGGGTGTTACATTTAGTGGTATCAAAGCCAGGTTACAAAACATGGGCTGTGAGGTGGGCCTTATTACTTGATTTCTTTTTGTGTTTAAAAAAAATATTTGTAACACCCCGAACCCGAGACCGTCACCGGAGTCGAACACGAGGTGTTAACAGACTTTACAAAAAAATTTCCCAGACACTGCCAATCTGCATACTAGTCGTTTTAAAAATCATATCTTGAGTTCAGAAACTCGGAATCCATTTCCGTAAATTTTCCCTGAAACTAGACTCATATGCCCATCTACATATTTTTTTCTAGAATTTTTGGTTGGGCCAATTAGTACAGTTTATTAGTCAAAGTCTCCCATGTTACAGGGATCGACTACACTGACCTTTGCGCATTACGACTTGGATATCTCCCTGTACAGGGCTTCAATACTGATGTCGTTTCTTTCTATAGAAACTAGACTCATATAGAAATCTATACATATATGGCTTGACTCCTAATTGTCTCTGGTTAATTTATAATGAATTTCCAAAGTCGGAACAGGAAATCCAGAAACCGTTCTGGCCCTGTCTCACGAGAACCTGAATATCTCTTAACATGCTGTCCGTATGATTGTTTCGTTACTTTCCTATAAAAATAGATTCATCAAGGTTCGTTTACATAATTTATTCACTATTTAATTCCATTCCTACTATTTTTAGTGATTTTCTAAATCTACATCACTGCTGCTGTCAGCATCTGCCTTTAAGGTAGACTTTACCTATTCCATAGTTTCCATGATTCAACTAGCCCTTTTTGCATAAATAGCACAATTTATGATAGTGATTAACCATTCCCATGGCCAATCCTTGTCAAGCATATCCACACCAAATGATTATAACATTATACTCAAACATATATAAGCCATTTTCGCATGGCTATCCAAAATTATACAAGTCCAAAGGGTCCATGACCCACAACAAACGGGTAGTCCTATACATGCCATTTCGAAGTTCAACCAAAATTGTACCAAAAGCGGGGGGGGGCTTTGATAGTGTGGGCGACTTCGACTTCAAAATCCCGAGTCCGATAGCTGGAGAACCAAAATCTATAAAACAGAGGATCAAAGAAACGGAGTAAGCAATTTATGCTTAGTAAGTTTTGAGCAAGGAATTCCAGTACAACAAAAGTATAGCATTCATATAGCTAAACGGATAATTTCATATGCACAAATTTTCGATATCATACTTGCTTCACATTACCAACCCTTATGTACATACACAAAAGATCAACTTAGCCAAAGGCCGGTAGCTCGTTTATCAACTGAGCGAATACTTATTTGTAAGGGCTCAACTAAATTCAAGCACATACGAAACATACCTCAATGTTGGGATGTTTCTAGAGTATTTACTGATATTTTTACAGCAAGATCATTCATTCCCAAATCACGTACCTTCGGAATTTAACCGGATATAGCTACTCGTTCAAATGCCTTCGGGACATAGCCCGGTTATAGTAACTCGCACAATTGCCTTCGGGACTTAACCCGGATTTAGTAACTCGCACAAATGCCTTCGGGCTTAGCCCGGAATTAGTATCTCGCACAAATGCCTTCGGATCTTAGTCCGGATATGGTCACTTAGCACAAAGCCTTCGGGACTTAGCCTGGACATCATTCAAATAACCATGCACATTTAACAGTAAATCATGGCACATTCGTATTTCATTTTCGTTAATAAAACTCAAACACAAGACACTTATCATTCTTGCAATTTCGGCTCAATAGCCACACACAAAGAGCATGATTTTGATTTGCTTAAAACATGATCTAATCAAATCATAATTTAAGCTCTTTTACTCAAGAACTTACCTCGGGTGTTGTCGAACGATTCCGATAGCTATTCGACCACTTTTTCCTTCCCTTTATCGGATTTAGTTCCCCTTTGCTCTTGAGCTTAATTAAACAAATAAATTGATTTAATCATTTGAGCATCGAAAAGAGGAACACAAGGCACTTAGCCCATATTTATACATTAGACATTAAAGTCACATATGTATGGAATCATGAATCAAACTCAACATTTTAGCTAATTTTTCCCCCTTGGCCGAATTTTCTAAGCCAAGACAAAAGCATCAATATGCTTGCCTCTAACCGAATACATGCAACACCAATCTTCTTCCTATGGCTGAATATGCATGTCTATGTTGGGGCCGATTTCAACACTTAATACATTCTACAAGTATGGTCACTTGTATTGACTAAACACCCTTTTGTTTCAAGTTCAAAACTTGGCTAATACACACATATATACACTAGTAAAGCATCCTCTCCCTTTCCATCAATTTAACACATGCATTACTCATTAATATACAAAAATTATATTCGGCCTTAGCACACAACTTGCTAGCCGATTCTTCTCCATCTAGCAACCAATGCACATATGTGCTCACTTAAAAATGCTAAAAAGAAGATTCAAGAATCATCAATCCACCATCACATGCATCATTAACAAGCTTCATATTTAGCATGCAATGGCATTAACACAAAATCTACCTAGGCCGAATATCATCCCCATGACATAGCAAAGATTTGAACCATGGGCTAATTAGAACTCAAGCTAGCAACTAAAAACATGCATGAATCTCATGGCACAACCTCAAACATACCTTGATCTAGATACAAGTATGGCCAAACCTCCTCCTAATCCTCTTCCAAACCAAACATGAAGCAAGAACTCCTTCCTCCTTCCTTAGAATTTTTGGCCAAATGAAGATGAAAAAGGATGAACAAAATTTTCTCTTTTCTTTTCTTTAACTCACGGCAATGGGGGGGGGAAACAACCACACATTTTTTTATCATATTCCCTTTCATTATTTTATGCCCATGCTCCTTATTTTATTTTTTTCCACCCATGATGCACCAACACAACATGTCTATGACATGTCTTGCCCATCACACTTGGTCTACCATGCTTGTCATGGCAGGCCACTACTAATTAGGGGGAATTTGACATGCAAGTCCGCCCTTTTTATTTCATGCACTAATAGGTCCTTATGCTTCGACCTATCACACTTCAAAAATGTCGCACATAAGTCCTATTGACTAAATTCACATGCAATCGACTAAATCGAAGCTTGAAATTTTCACACATTCATAATTACATATTCTAGACAATAAATATCACATTCAAACATTTCGGTGACTCGGTTTAGCGGTCCCGAAACCACTTCCCGACTAGGGTCAATTTTGGGCTGTCACAATATTTGATTGAATTACAATGTTTTGGAAAAGGGCAAGTCTTGCTGAGCGGCACAGTGATTCTCCGATGTCGAACCAAGTAAGTTCTCTTTTTCTTAAACTTGTTTAAATTGTTATACAGTAGATAGTTAGAGGTCTACTATAGACGATTATGTAGAATGAAATTGAAGCCCGTAGGATCTTGAAATTGTAGAGGATTTTTGAAAACAACATTCTTTTTGAATACTTTCATAAAACATCGGTTTAATTATTAAAACTAACTAAGACTTCATAAAATTTCTAATCCAGATAATACATGAATCAATGGTGAGTGCTAGAAGAGGTGCGAGAGGCCGCGGAAGTGTTAGGACTGAATCGTCGGTATCGAGCCATATGCCCAATGTTGGAGTAGAAGAGGCTCCAGCCTCACCTGTGGCTGGGAATGGACCGTATGATTGGGCCGTTGGAGAAGATGCATTGTCGCAGGCAATGCTAAGAATTTTGGAAAGGGTCGCTGGGCCCAATAATGGCAACGAATATCGGGGTCTATTCCGAAGTGACTTCGTTCGAACGGGGCTGAGATCTTTAAGGGCGTGGCTGGCGTGGCTCCTAATGTAGCAGAATATTGGTTGGAGGCCACTGAAAGGATAATGGAGAATTTAGACTGTTCACTTGAACAAAAGATGAAATGAGCAGTGTCACTGCTTAGGGAAGAAGCCTACTAGTGGTGGCTGACGGTGAAAGAGGGCACCTAACCGAAGTGGGTCACTTGGGATTTTTTCAAAGCTGCGTTCCAAGGGAAGTATGTGGGTGCAAGCTATGTGGATGCTAGAAGGAAGGAGTTCCTGAACTTGACCCAAGGAAACAAATCGGTTGCGGAGTATGAATCAGAGTTTCTACGCCTTAGTAGGTATGCAAGAGTAATGGTGGCAACGGACTATGAGCGTTACATTAGATTTGAGGATGGACTTAGAGATAGACTCAGGGTACTGATACCTCCACAAAGGGAGTGAGTTTTCTCGGAGTTGGTGGAGAAGGAAAAGATAGCGGAGGAGATTAAGCGCACTGAGCGCTTAAATCTGGAAAAAGAAAGGGGTAGAATAAAAGGGAGACTGAGACTTCTGGTGTTGGACAAAGGCCTACGGTTAGGTCTAGAGATAATGGGCTAGTTAGAGCAGGGCCCCTTGCTACTAATCCAGGGGTGCCACCTTGTGCTGATTGTGGGAGAAGACATGAAGACGAGTGTTGGAAGAGAATGGGAGCTTGTTTCGCGTGTTGGGTCTATAGAGCATAGGATCAAGGATTGCCCTTAAATGCTAGGTCGAGAGCCAGTAGTGGGTCAAGGTGGTGTTCAGGCACCAAGAGGTGGATAGCTGCAACCAAGGGGTCATGGACAGGCTGGGGGCGGTAATGACAATAGACGAAGACGTAGAGCACCAGGCAAAAATGCAGGCCATGCTGAGGTGAGACAGCTAGCTTTGGTTTATGCTACTCATCGCCAAGAGGACGAGGATGCCCTAGATGTGATAATAGGTATGTTATATATATATGAGTTACCTTACACAGCATTGATTAATATTGGATCAATGCATTCATATGTTTCATGCAATAAGACTAAGTCTTTGGGTGATATATTTGAGATAATCACAAATGAGATGACTGTGGTAAGTCTGTTAGGGCAGTCAATAGGAGTAAATAAGATGTTTAAGGAGGTACCCTTAGTAGTCCAAGGGGTTACCTTTTTAGCAGATTTGATAGAGCTATCGTTTAGCGAATTTGACTTAATCTTAGGTATTGATTGGCTAGTGAAGCATCGAGCCACCTTGGATTGCGCTGCAAAGCGAATGGTGTTAAGAACGGCAGAGGATAAAGAGGTGGTGGTAATTGGTGAACGCCGAAATTAACTATCGACTGTGATTTCGGCGTTGAAGGCTAAAAAGTTAGTACGAAAGGGATGCGAAGCCTTTTTGGCTTATATTAGTGATACGGAGGTCAAGAGCCTTACTGTTAAGGAGTTGAGAACAGTTAGGGAAATTTCGGATGCCTTTCTCGAGGGGCTGTCTGGGTTGCCACCCAGCAGAGAAGTGGAATTTGGAATTGAGTTGTTACGTGGGACGGCTCCGGTGTTTATCGCTGCTTATCGGATGGAACCAAAGGAGTTGGTAGAATTTAAGGCATAGGTTCAAGAATTGCTGGATCGAGGATTCATCTGACCTAGTGTGTCTCCATGCGGAGCACCAGTGTTATTTGTGAAGAAGGATGGAACCTTGCGAATGTGCATCGATTATTGACAATTAAACAAGTTAACTGTTAAAAACAAGTACCTCTACCGAGAATTGATGATCTTTTTGATCAGTTTAGGGAGCTTCTGTTTTCTCAAAGATTGATTTCCGTTCAGGATATAACCAATTGAGCGTCAAGGAGGTGGATGTCCATAAGACAGCTTTCAGAACTCGTTATGGGCACTACGAGTTCTTGGTGATGCCATTCGGGCTGGCGAACACACCTGCTGCTTTCATGGATCTCATGAATCGGGTTTTCCAACCCTACTTAGATCGCTTTGTGGTAGTCTTTATAGATGACATTCTAGTGTACTCAATAGATGAGCAGGAGCATGATGCACACTTAAGGATTGTGTTACAGACTTTGAGGGAGAAGCAGTTGTATGCCAAATTCAATAAGTGTGAATTTTGGCTAAGGGAGGTTACTTTTCTAGGACATGTGGTGTCAGCCGAGGGGATTAAGGTGGATCCTCGAAAAATTGAAGTGGTGTTAGACTGGAAAACACCTAAGTCGGTATCAAAAATTAAAAGTTTTCTGAGCTTTGCAGGATACTATAGGCGGTTTGTTGAGGGCTTTTTAGTAATTGCTGCACCCTTAACTAAGTTGTTGAGGAAAGGGGTATCGTTTGTTTAGACGGACAAGCAGCAAGAGAGTTTTGGAAAACTTAAGAAGGTGTTAACTGAAGCCCCTGTGTTGATTTAGCCAAAGCCTAGGAAGGAGTTTACAGTTTATAGTGACGCGTCGCAGGTGGGCTTAGGATGTGTATTAATGCAAGAAAGAAATATGGTTACGTATGCATCACGACAACTTAAGACTCACGAGGTGAACTACCCAACCCATGATTTGGAGCTAGCTGTGGTGGTTTTCGCACTAAAGATATGGAGGCATTACTTATACAGGGAGAAGTGTATAATTTATTTGGACCACAAGAGTTTGAAGTACCTCCTTAACGAAAAGGAGCTAAACCTTAGGCTGCGTAGGTGGGTGGAATTATTGAAGGATTATGATTGTACGATTGAATACCACTTAAGTCTATCACCATCTCGCTTTCAAATTTGTGCACTTGGTAAATCACATTAAACTACTACAAATATAACTTTAATACATATTTATTTTCGAATGTCTCAATATCATCTTAATTAATTTCTACTTACACATCACAATTTCCAATACAAAGTATTTGGCACCTAAACTGGATTAGTAAACTCCCATAGACCATGACTGAATGCCATTTAAACACAAGTCGACAGGATCTCATGATTTCAAATCAAACTCTTAATAAGAATGCACAATGCCGAACCCTTAGATGATTAAACATCTAATTTAGACAATTTTAGAACAACTAAACGACACTTGTTCACAACATTAAACAACTACATGTTCGACTAGAACATGGTACTTAACTACATCGATTTTAAGCATAATAATTACTCAAACCTAATCAAATTCACATTCGATCTTGGTACCTAATAAGGTAGCCGATTCCTTTCCCTTAGCACCAAATGCTCACATATGATTATTTGTATAGTTCAAACACTCATTTACCCTTGTTCATCTAAATTTAACAAGAAACAAAAACCTTATTTCTCCATAGCTACAATGGCCGAAAGTTCTAGACATCTCAATACCAGAATTTCTAACATGGGTTGTCTAAAGAATTTGGTAGGGAGTTCAAATTTATCTAACATTTCAAGTAACTTAACACATCCATATAGCTAACATGCTAGTAGTATCAAGGCATCAACTAAGATTTTGAAGCCTCTTAGCCAAATCCTAACTCTCCAACAACCCCAATTCCATCCATGAGATAGATAGAATTAGGCTAATCATCCAAAGGATGTATAAACCTCCAAAAGCAACATTGAACATACCTTAATCTAAAGAATCACCTTGGCCGAACTTCCCCTCTTCTTCTTCCTCTAGTTACAGCAATGGAGGAGCAACCTAGCTAACTCTCTTTTTTTTTGTTTCTTCTCCTACTAACCACTATTATTTTATTATCCATGCTCTTTATTTTATTATTTTTAACACAAATGTTAACATAACATATTTATAATATGTTTTAACCCATAGCATGGCCGGCCATCATCTAGACTTTTGGCTAATTTGACATGCAAGTGCAAGTATTTTCTAACATGCTTTATTAGGCCACTATAACATTTGCCTAGCACATTTCTAAATTTCCTCACATAAGTCCTATTTAATAATTTCACATACTAATGAAAAAATTGGA
The DNA here is from genome assembly GCF_007990345.1 of Gossypium hirsutum. Classification (NCBI taxonomy): domain Eukaryota; kingdom Viridiplantae; phylum Streptophyta; class Magnoliopsida; order Malvales; family Malvaceae; genus Gossypium; species Gossypium hirsutum. Next base: position 63,126,912 of record NC_053426.1, read on the forward strand.
GCATGAAACTTTCACACATTCCTATTTCACATACAATAAACACAAAACTTAATGGTTAATTATTTTTACGACCTGGTTTTGTGGTCCCAAAACCACTTTCCGACTAGGGTCAAATTAGGGCTGTCACAATAAGACACGCCCGTGTGCCAAGTCGTGTTGAAAATTAGGGAGGCAACTGACTTGGCCACACGGCTGACCACACGCCCGTGTGTCTAGCCCGTGGTCAAAACTGACTTGGCCAGAATATGAATCGGTTCTTCCTCATATGTCATATCAAGCTTAATCTCAATCTCTGACAAATTAATCACATGTAAGGGATCAGATCGATATCTATGAAGAATCAAAAAATAGAATACATTATGGATCTTTTCTAACTCAAGTGGCAACAATAATCTGTACACAACGGCCCAATACGCTCTATAATCTCATACGGCCCAATAAATCTCGGACTTAATTTTCATTTACGTTCGAATCTGAGTAATTTCTTCCACGGTGAGACTTTTAAAAAGACTTCGTCCCTGATCTTAAACTTTATATCTTTTCGTTTCAAGTCTGCATACGATTTCTGACAATCTGGCGCAGTTTCCAGACTCTCGCAGATCACTTTTACTTTTTGTTCTGTCTCACTGATCAAATCAACCTCGTGTATCTTTTTTTCACTGAGCTCGGTCCAATATAATGGTGTACAACCTTTACGGCTGTACAAAGCCTTGTAAGGTGCCATTTTGATACTCGATTGAAAGCTATTATTGTATGAAAATTTAATCAGAGGTAAGTATCATTCCCACGTACCTTTGAACTTGAGAATACAACATCTCAACATATCCTCAAGAATCTGAATGATTAATTTAACTGACCATCTGTTTGCGGATGAAAAGTAGTGCTGAAATGTAATTTCGTATATAGAGCATCTTGCAGTTTCTTCCAAAACCGCGATGTAAACCTCAGATCTCTATCCAACACAATAGAAATAGATACTCCGTGCAACCTCACAATCTGAGAAACATACAATTTAGCTAGCTTGTCAAGCAAGTAATCTGTGTGAACTGGAACAAAATGAGCTGATTTAGTCAATCTATCCACCATAACCCAGATTGCATCTTTCTTGCTCGGTGTCATCAGTAAACCAGATACAAAATCCATTGTGACTCTGTCCCATTTCCACTCTAGTATCATGATCGGCTGAAGCAATCTAGAAGGTACCTGATGCTCGACTTTTACTTGCTAACAGACTAAACATTTCAGAACAAAGTCAAAAATGTCTCGTTTCATTCCATGCCACCAGTAAAGCTGTTTCAAATCATTATATGTTTTCATATTACCTGGGTGAACAGATAACAGACCACTATGAGCTTCATTCAAAATCATCTGAATTAACTTTGGAATTCTCGGAACACATATTCAGTTTCTGAACCTCATACAACTCTCAGCATCAACTCGAAATCCTGAATCAGCATTCAAATCACTTTGGCTCCGCTTTGCTAACAAATCATTATCAATTTTCTGAGTGTCACAAATTTGTTGAATAAGTAACGGTCTTGCTTTTAATTCAACTATTATCGAACCAACATCTGACATAGCCATATGCGTATTCATTACACGCAAAGAAAACAATGATTTTCTGCTTAGAGCATCAGTAACAATATTAACCTTTCTCGGGTGGTAGTCAATCACAAGCTCATAGTCTTTTAATATCTCTAACCATCGACATTCTCTCAAATTTAGATCTTTTTGAGTCATCAAATATTTCAGGCTTTTGTGATCAGAATAAACATGACACTTCTCACTGAACAGATAGTGACGCCATATCTTCAATGCAAACACAATAGCTGACAATTCTGGATCGTGTGTCTGATAGTTCTTTTCATGCGGCTTTAACTGTCTCAAGGCATAAGCTCTAACTTTTCCTTCCTACATTAAAACATAGGCCAAACCAGTTAAAGATGTATCACTATAGATAACAAATTCTTTACTCGATTCTGGCTAAACTAGCACTAGAGCTTCGGTCGAAAGGGCTTTCAACTGATCAAAATTTTTCTGGAACTTTTCTAACCACTTGTACTTAACATCTTTCTGTAATAGCTTCGTCATCGGTGTTGCAATCATAGAGAGACCTTTCACAAACCGTCTATAATAACCAGCAAGTCCAAAAAAACTTCAGACTTCAGAAACATTTCTTGGAGGTTTCCAATCAAGAATAGCTGAAATTTTACTTGGATCAACTCGAATACCCGATGCTGATACAACATGACCCAGAAAACTGACTTCATGCAACTACAAATCGCATTTACTAAACTTTGCATACAACTGTTTATCTTGCAAAATCTGTAACAAAAGTCTCAAATGTTTGGCATGCTCGATTTCATGACGGGAATAGATCAAAATGTCATCTATGAACACAACCACAAATTGTTCTAGATACTGTCAAAAGATCTAGTTCATCAAATCCATGAAAACATCAGGTGCATTAGTGAATTCAAAAGACATAACCAAAAACTCATAGTGTCCAACCTCGTTCGGAAAGTAGTCTTTGGAACATCAGAGTCTTTAACTCGTAACTGATAGTAGCCTGATCTCAAATCTATCTTTGAAACACTATAGCCCCTTTCAGCTGATCGAACAGATCGTCAATCCATGGCAACGGATACTTATTCTTTATAGTCACCTTATTGAGTTGTCTATACTCGATACACATTCTCATAGTTTCGTCTTTCTTTTTCAAAAATAAAACTAGTGCACCCCAGGGAGAAAAACTCGGTCACGTGAAACCTCTATCTGTCAATTCTTGCAACCGAGCTTTCAATTATTTTAGTTCAATAGGTGCCATTCTGTACGGAGCAATCGATATCAGAGTCGTCCCTAGCGCTAACTCAATACCAAACTCTACCTTTCGAATAGATGGCAAACCCGACAATTTTTCAGGAAAAACATTCAGATACTCGCACACAATTGGTACTGATTCAATCTTTCTTTTAATCACTTTACTATCAAGCGCATATGCAAAGTAAGCTTCACAACCTTTCCTCACATACTTTTGAGCTAACATTGAAGATATCACTACCTGTAAACCATTCAGATCATTAGATTCAATCCGAATAATCTTATCATTCTGGCACCGTAAATCAAAAGTCTTTCTTTTGCAATTTACAACAGCATCGTGTAAAGTCAAGCAATCCATACCCAGAATTATATCAAACTTGTCGAATGGAAACAACACCAAATCAGCTGAAAAACACGAATCTCGAATCATCAAAGGACATTCCTTACACACTTTATCAACCATAACACACCGGCCCAAGGGGTTTGATACTTTAATCACAAACTCAGTAGACTCAACAGGCAAAGTCTTACTAAATACTAAAGTTTCACACATATAAGAATGAGTCGAGCCAGGATCAATCAATGCAATTACACTAGTATCACAAAGAGTGAATGTACCAGTAATAACATCTAGGGATGAAGCCTCCTCGCAAGCATGTATGGCATAAGTTCTGGCAGGTGCGCGAGCCTCAGATCGAACTGTCGTGTCTATAGTTCCTCTCCGACTGCTACTCACATTACCTGTATTTCTAGGCAGTCTACCTCGAGCTGACATGTTACTCGGTCTCACATTCTCTATTGTGTTTTGCTCAACTAACTCAGGGCATTCACGAACGAAATGATCCATCGATCCACATTTGCTCGATCATGAAATCGAGAACTATCGGGATGTCATTTACCATAATGTTTTACACTCGGGTTGATTCAATCTAACATTACCAACACTAGCTACTAAGGTAGCTCTCGAGCTCACAGGTGGTCTATCACAATCACGTTTCGTATAACCCGTAGTAGCTTTTGAACGACTAGAATCATCTCAAAACTTCTTTGATGTCGGCTAAAATGACTTACTTGATGATCTCTTATGTGAATCTCTAATTTCAAAATCAACTTTTCTTTTCTCTTTCCCGAGCTTTTCGACTTTGCATGCTCGCTCAACCAGTATTATGAACTCTTTTATTTCAAGTATGCCAACTAGCAGTTTAATGTCTTCATTCAACCCGTCTTCAAATCTTTTACACATTATAGCTTCAGTTGAAACACACTCTCGGGCATATCGACTAAGTTTCACTAATTTTTGTTCATATTTTGTCACAATCATGCGACCTTGTTTCAATTCCAGAAATTCTTTGTGCTTCTGGGCGATAAATCTCTGGCTGATGTATTTCTTACGAAACTCAGTCTGAAAGAAGTCCTAAGTCAACCGTTCTTTCGGAACCACCAATACTAGTGTATTCCATTAGTGATATGCAGTGTCTCGTAGAAAAGATATGGCACATTTCAAACATTCATTAAGGGTACTATATAGCTCATCAAACACGTGGATAGTATTATCAAGCCAGAATTCAGCTCGCTCAGCATCATCATCATTAGTAGCTCTGAATTCTTCAGCACCGTGTTTTTTGATTTTATGAATAGGAGGCTTATGTAATATCAACGGATCACTCACTTGAGGTATAGCAGGTATCAGAGAAGGATTAATCGGGGGTCGAGGTTGCTGTGCAGCCAGATTAGTCCAGATATACTAAGTAAACCAATCGTTCATCATTTGGTAAAAAGCTTGTTTAGCCTCACTCTCTTGGTTACTCGAAGTCGGTCGAGAATCAACCGGCGTTGTCCCTTGCATAACAGGCACTATACTCTCGACAGCATCAGCTATGGCTCTATCGAGATCCATTTACTATACGAAAACACATTTTCAAATGTCAGAGGTCATCACACTATCGCAATATAAAATATGGCATGTATAGCTAGACTCACACACGCTACGTTAGTTCTCGAATCAACTAAACTGTATCTCTGATACCAATCAAATGTAACACCCCTAACCCATATCCATCGCCAGAATGGGGTTACGAGGTATTACCAGTTGAGACACAAATTTTGAACAATCATATGCATACACTTGCACAAACTTTGAAACCAATCAAATATTAATATAAATAACAGATTTAACTTCTTTGCGAATCATTTCTAAAAGGAAATTCAAAATTCGTATACAAACAACTTCAATACTAATCTTGTTTGACCGAATAATAAACTTATAAATCAATCAACTTATGACCAACATTTAAGGACTAACCTATACACTACTCAACATCCATTTTTAATGAAGTAGGACATTTAAGCATCACATAAAACTCATATAATCTTCATGATTTACTAATGCATAAGTCACTATTCATTTGGCCACTTTTCAATGCATTAGCCGATTACAAATATGTTTAACAAATATGCTTTAACAATTGTCCACTTTCAACTTTATTCAATCACTATACAAGTCAATGCATTTCAAAGAACTAAACCAATATATATATATCAAACATAATTTGTCTAACATTTTAACATACCATAACTGAATATAAACATGCTAATATTACCTATCAAGCTACATAACAAAGATCATATCTATAATTAATTCAAGGATCATATGTTTGACTAAGTACATAAATATACATATTTATAAGATTTATGTGATATCAAACTTATTACATCATATACATATATATATCCCAAATCATGTTAAATACATATACTATACATTTACCAAAATACAACTCAAGACCAACTTGCTTCTTATCAATTCGGTAATAATATTAACCATGAAAATCATATAAGTTCTAAATACTTTAAAATAAGCCAATACGTATCTTCTAAAGTGAATATACATATAAACATCATTGTCATTTTACTACATTAGGAAACCAAATCAATAAAAAATTCATAAAGACAAATCAGACCGTATAACATGCACATCAAAATGAACTTTAACCATGTATGGATATAACCTAATAATATTTAATACCAATTCACATAATAACACCTTAACTAAACATATCAATCAAATTCACATACATGTTTATCTATGCATGAACTATAACCAAATCACCCAAACATAACACCATGCCGATTCAATCAAACCACATCCAAAATCACCAACCATTATTGTAACACCCCTAACTGGTATCCGTAATCGAACTAAGGTTAAGAGGTATTACCAGGCATAATAACATATTTAACAATCAAGCAAAACATAGATCATATTCATATATATATAATATTACTAATTAAATAATAAACATAAAGCATACTGCATAAATTATTCATATCAAACATACATCATATTCTCAAGTCAATAAACATATCTCAATGTCTTATATTATACACTTTATAAATACATAATTCAACCTATATATTTATCTCTATAATTTTATTCAAATACCCACATAACATAAATCAAACATTTTTCCATTTCATAGAAAGAAATTTCATAAATATATTTTTGAATGCAAATTAAGACATTAACCATCACTAAGTAAACCTTTATGCATTTGCTATAATATTAAATATTTCATTTAATACCCTTACACATGTAATTATTGAAACTAATCAAACCAATGCATATATATATTCAAACTAATCATATATGCGACATTAACAATCTGATAATTAGTTCAAATGTACATTTGTTTCATTATACAACTTGCATTTTTCCAAAGTGCTATTCACCAACTTAAACATACTTGCTGAAATATATTCATAACCAAAACACCTATTTATCAAATACTAAGGTTATATAAATCTTAATAATTATATTCCAACATCACTGTACCTATATAGCCAATCAATTATTCTTAAAACATGCATCTACTTTGCTATTCATCATATCATCTAATTGGCCATTATATTAAACTATATTATAATATTCATACGGCATTTTAGACATACATTTATATTTATCATACATAACAAGCACTATATTAAGATCAAATATTCATTTTAAACTCATCACAAATCTATGCACATATGAACACATCAATTTGGGTCATACTCGAACAATCACACTAAATCATATCATGTCTTTTTCATATACTATGGAACATATCTAAACATCACTCGTACAACCTACAAAATCATTTATAATCCAAAGCTAAATAATCAATTCAATTTCATACACATATAACATAAAATTTTCATATACTTAATCATTCCAACTCTTATGACTATATCATTATCCATATACCAAGTATATCATATACTTATAGTATGCATGTTGTTTTCAAAATAGGCTTAAATCATAACCATAATTACACAATCATTAGCAAATATGCCAACCACCTCACACATATATACCACAAATTACACGACCAAATAAGCTACTTTCATGGTCGATTATGATTCATAACTAACACATTTCATTTTCAATCATATAATCAGGATTAAAAATATAGCACCAGAGCACAAATCATACATATCATAAAATGTGTATACCAAAACAAACACCAACCATATCAAATATAACCAAAATTCGATCAAACCTTAAAACTGAATCTAATAAAATAAACAAGCCATTTTTGCATGGCTTAATATATACACAACTTCAAACTTAGCCAAATATAATCTAGCCTATACATGCCATAGATTCAAGTTCAAACTTATAAAATACCAAAAACAGTCAATAGTGTGATGGACTTTGCTGATGATCTCCGAGCTTATATCTATTCTCCAAAATCTATAAAACAGAGGCAAATATAAACGCACACAGTAAGCTATCATAGCTTAGTAAGTCATAATCAAATAAACAACTTAATGACATAATCAACTCATTTAAACCAAACCAAATTATACTATCATAGTCACATTTAATCTCAAGCTTACAATTTCATGTATAACATATACATTCACATAGAAACTTTATCATGACTGAATGTACATATATATATTAACAAAGTATCATTTGATTTCAAAGCCAAAGTATCATTATATAACCAAGTACACTTACACTCATATACATATACTTATGAACCAAAATATAACATCACATTCATATTCATAGCATATGACCAAATATACTACACAAATGCACATTTGTTTACATTTGTAACTTGTATAATTTGCACCACATATCAAATAGCCAACTTACCTTATTTTCAAATAGGTAATCAACAACTCATACGTGATCGTTTTAGCTTGTTTTACACAATCGATCACAACTTATCATTGCCCATTGAACCATTCAGAATTGAATAGGATACTCGGATAATCACACATATCGTACAATGCCAACGTCCCAGACGTGTTCTTACATGTAATCACATATTGATGCCACTGTCCCAGACAGGGTCTTACTCACACACATAAATCGGAGTCACATATCGATGCCAATGTATTAAACGTGGTCTTACTCGCACACATATATCGGAGTCACATATCGATGCCAACGTATTAAATGTGGTCTTATTGCACACATATATCGGTGTGACATATTGATACCAACGTATTAAACATGGTCTTACTCACACACATATATCAATGCCATGGTCTTACTCACACATCACATATCGTGTAATAGCCTAATTTAGACCCTAGTCAGAATAGTGGTTTCGGGACAACGAATCCTAGTTAGAAAAATATTTAAAAATTATTTACGGTGTTTATTATGTGAGAATTTGTGTGTGTGAAATTTTCGTGATTTAATTTTGTTCTTTTAGTGCCCAATTAAATAAAAGGACTTAAGCGCGTAAAATGTAAAACTTGTATGCTAAATGTTGAAGTCTCTAATTGCTTTGTTCTTTTAATGTGGGGTGTTTATAATGTAATTATACCATTGGTTTTATAGGTGGATGGTAATGGGAATGTTATATAAGGTTTTCTAATTAAATTTATTAAGGTTATAATAGTAAAATATGAAATAATATATGTATAATAAAACATAAAACATAAAATTTATAATATTGTTTTAAATTATCATGTTCTTAACCAAAACTTAAACAAAAGAAAAGAGGAAAGAAAGCTAGGGTTCGGCACTTGCTTAAGCTCAATCAAGGTAAGTTCTAACTCAATTTTTTATAATTTTTACGTTTTTGAGATCATTGCTCCGAGTACTAGTAAACCCATGTTTGAATTTTTTATTTTTGTGAATATTTTGAGTTATGCCATTGATGAGAGATTGTGATTTTTTTTGTTTGATGATGAAATATGAAAGATATGTTTTGGGTTAACATGTTTTGTATTGGAATTTTTGATGATTTTGAGTGATTAGGACTAAATTGCAAAAATAATAATTTGAGGGAATAAAATGTAAAATAAATGAAATATATGGACTTGTATGAATACTAGGAACATTCGGCCAAATCTGGGTATATTGAAATTTTGCATATTTTGTGTTTTGTGCAATAGGGACTAAATTGTTAAAAAGTGTAAAATGTCAGGGGTAAAATGGTAATTTTCCCATTTATGTGTTTTTGGAATAAATTGAATAAAAATATGTTTTAATGAGTTTAATTTGAATTTGTTTGGATAAAGAACCAAAGAAATCAGATTTGGATCGGGGGAAAACAAAAGTGGTCGACTAGTCGTCCCGTTCAGTTTTACATTGTCCAAGGCAAGTTTATAAGTAAATTGACGTACTTAATTTTAATTAAATACAAATTATATATGTTGAAATGAAGTATGTGATTTTATATATACAATAGCCGAATGTGAGTAGGCTTGGCTACTATATTTCTGAATTTGTTTCGACCGAGTTACTATGTCCGAAAGCCTCATATGAACCTTAGGAATAGCTAGGATACATATGTCATGACATAGGGTTCTGATATGTGATGTGCAAGTAAGACCATGGCATCGATATGTGGTTCCGATATATATGTGTGAGTAAGACCTTATTTGGGATAGTGGCACCGATATGTGATTACATGTAAGACCATGTCTGGGACGTTGGTATTGTACGATATATGTGTGATAATCCGAGTGTCCTATCCATTTCCAAATGGTTCATCGGGCTTATTGACTACTTGAAATAAGGTAAGTAAACAACTTGATATTTGTTACAAATTGTGTGTGATGCAAATGAAAAATATATATGAATTTGGTAAATGTATTTGGTTTCATGAATATTATTGAAATGAATCTTAACTATGTGCATATGTGATCATATGTATTCAATCACATAACTAGTATATGTATATGAAGTTATATTTTGATACATGAGTTTATGTATTTGAGTGTTGACTAGATTTTATAATGACTATTTGACTTTGGAAGTTGAATAATAATATGTTAAATTGACTATGTGGGCATTCGGCCAAGGTAGAAATTATGTATGAAAATGTATTATTTATGAAATTTGTAAGTTTGAGACTAAGCATGGTAACGTTAATGTAATTCAGTTTAGCTTAAAATGAGTTGATTATATCATTGGTTTGTTTATTCGCTTATGACTTCCTAAGCTATGATAGCTTACTCTGTGTGTTCATGTTTACTCTATTTTATAGATTTTGGATCAAGTTACGAACTTGGGGATCATCAGCAAAGTTCATCACACTATCTACTGATTTAGTATTTAATAATTTAAACTCGAATTATGGCATGTATAGGCTAGATTACATTTTGAAATGTTGAATTTTGGATGCGTGTAATCTAAGTCATGTGAAAATGGCTAAAATTTTATGTTTGGATTTGGTTAGGTTAAGTATGGTTTGTGTTCATTTTGGTTTTAAAGTTACATGTTTTGAATGTACGATATTTGTAGTAAGTATTATATGTTTTGAAAATAGTTGATGACTTAGAATGTACATGTGGTTGGCTCGGCTAAGGTTATTCATGGATAGAAGTATATGTGACTTTGAATTATCATATTGACTTATCTAGGTTGTGCTCTTATATTCGGCTAGTGATAGTAAAACAATGCTCATACTTAAGATATATTGTTTGTGGTTTGGTATTTAAGGCCAAGTTGTTAGTGGAATGATTGATAATTATATATGCTATAAATGTATGGTAGTATATTTGGCTATGGTGTATGATTCATTTAATGAGCATGTGGCTGATTGAGGTTATAAGTTATAACCGAATGAAGGATTAATTAACATATGAAATGTGAGGTTTAGACTTGATATTATATATGCAAATTAGGTATACAATGATATGTTAATTATAATTAAAGTTGGATTGTGGCTATGGTGAAATGCGCATGAATTGGGTACTGAGTTGTCATATGTGTCAGATAATGGTATAAGTTATTATGGTAAATTATGCTTGAGCTTGGTAAGATATGTTTACACCTCTAGTGTGTTGATCGTTTATAAAAATTGTAAACATGAGTTGTTAATAAGCTTTATTCGAATATGTTTAAGTGCTTATATATATATTCGAATAGATTTATTAAATTGTATTAGAGTATGAGGTATGTAAATTTATATTGACTAATGTAATCATGCTGCATAAATAAAGTAATGGAACTTATTTTGTTTGACATGAAATTTGCACTTACGCAAGTCTTTTAACTTTAAAATATAATAGGTCTGATATTAAATTAATAAAGTTGTTGGTTTGTTACATGTTTTGTATATATATATAGTTTGTTTTAACATATGTTGGATCATGTTTTAATTATGCCGTGTTATGAATAATACGATTTTAAGTTGGATATTAGATTAAGTTCTAGTAATAATGTCATTAAAATTTCGAGTTGTAAAATGTAATGCATAATTGTATGAACTGTGACATGATCGGTAATGCCTCATAACTCTACTCCAGCGATGGATACGTGTTAGGGGTGTTACATTTTATTGGTATCAGGGCTACAGTTTAGTTGATTCTATGACTAACATAGCGCGTGTGAGTCTAGCTATACATGCCATATTATATATTGTGATAGTGTGATGACTTCTCACAGCTGAAAATGTGTTTGCATATAGTAAATGGATCCCGACAGAGCTGTAGTTGATGATGTCGAGAGTGTAGCGCCTGCTCCCACGTAAGGGACAGCGCCAGTTGATTCTTGACCGATTTCGAGTAACCAAGAGGGAGAGGCTAGACAAGCCTTTTACCAAATGATGAATGACTAGTTTACTCAATATATCCGGACTAATCGGCTGCACAACAACCTCCACCCCTGACTAATCCATGATATGCCTTAAGTAAGTGACCCATTGAGATTACATAAACCACCTGTTGATAAAATTAGAAAACAGGGGGCTGAAGAGTTCAAAGCTACTGATGATGTTAAACGTGTGACAGCCCAAAATTGACCCTAGTCGGGAAGTGGTTTCGGGACCGCTAAACCGAGTCATAAAAATAATTAACCGTCATAATTGATGCTCATTATATGTACATGTGCATGTGTGAAAATTTCGTGTTTGAATTTTGTTTAATTGTAGGTGAATTTTAGTAAATAGGACTTATGTGAGAAAATTTTGAAATGTGATAGGTCAAAGCATAAGGACCTATTAGTGCATGAAATAAAAAGGGGGGACTTGCATGTCAAATTCCCCCCCTAATTAGTAGTGGCCGGCCATGACAAGCATGGTAGACCAAGTGTGATGGGCAAGACATGTCATAGACATGTTGTGTTGGTGCATCATGGGTGGAAACAATAAAATAAGGAGCATGGGCATAAAGTAATGAAAGGGAATATGATGAAAAAAAAAGTGTGTGGTTGTTTTCCCCCCCCATTGCCGTGAGTTAAAGAAAAGAAAAGAAAAATTTTGTTCATCCTTTTTCATCTTCTTTTGGCCGAAAATTCTAAGGAAGGAGGAAGGAGTTCTTGCTTCATGTTTGGTTTGGAAGAGGATTAGGAGGAGGTTTGGCCATACTTGTATCTAGATCAAGGTATGTTTGAGGTTGTGCCATGAGATTCATGCATGTTTTTTTTTAGTTGCTAGCTTGAGTTCTAATTAGCCCATGGTTCAAATCTTTGCTATGTCATGGGGATGATATTCGACCTAGGTGGATTTTGTATTAATGCCATTGCATGCTAAATATGAAGCTTGTTAATGATGCATGTGATGGTGGATTGATGATTCTTGAATCTTCTTTTTAGCCTTTTTCGAGTGAGCACATATGTGCATTGGTTGCTAGATGGAGAAGAATCGGCTAACAAGTTGTGTGCTAAGGCCGAATATAATTTTTGTATATTAATTAGTAATGCATGTGTTAAATTGATGGAAAGGGAGAGGATGCTTTACTAGTGTATATATGTGTGTATTAGCCAAGTTTTGAACTTGAAACAAAATGGTGTTTAGTCAATACAAGTGACCATACTTGTAGAATGTATTAAGTGTTGCAATCGGCCCCAACATAGACATGCATATTCGGCCATAGGAAGGAGATTGGTGTTGCATGTATTCGGTCGGAGGCAAGCATATTGATGCTTTTGTCTTGGCTTAGAAAATTCGGCCAAGGGGGAAAATTAGCCAAAATGTTGAGTTTGATTCATGATTCTGGACATATGTGACTTTAATGTCTAATGTATAAATATGGGCTAAGTGCCTTGTGTTCCTCTTTTCGATGCTCAAATGATTAAATCAATTTATTTGTTTAATTAAGCTCAAGAGAAAAGGGGAACTAAATCCGATAAAGGGAAGGAAAAAGTGGTCGAATAGCTATCGGAATCGTTCGACAACATCCGAGGTAAGTTCTTGAGTAAAAGAGCTTAAATTATGATTTGACTAGATCATGTTTTAAGCAAATCAAAATCATGCTCTTTGTGTGTGGCTATTGAGCCGAAATTGCAAGAATGATAAGTGTCTTGTGTTCGAGTTTTGCTAACGAAAATGAAATACGAATGTGCCATGATTTATTGTTAAATGTGCATGGTTATTTGAATGATGGCCGGGCTAAGTCCCGAAGGCTTTGTGCTAAGTGACCATATCCGGACTAAGATCCGAAGGCATTTGTGCGAGATACTAATTCCGGGCTAAGCCCGAAGGCATTTGTGCGAGTTACTAATCCGGGTTAAGTCCCGAAGGCATTTGTGCGGTTAGCTATGTCCCGA
>NC_053426.1:63441230-63574230 GCF_007990345.1 Gossypium hirsutum
GTAAAAGATGTTAAACACACATTAAAATTTCATATTCTTCCATTAAACATCAAAATACAAGCATGTGATACATGGGTCAATTTTTAAACATGAACCCTAACTCAAAATAAGGCTAGAAATAGGTAGATCATGCTTCAAGGATCTCAAAAACATAAAGAACTTTAAAAATGGGGTTAGGGTGTACTTACAATCGAGCTTGAAAGTTGAAAAAAACCTAGTTATGGCCCTTCTAATTTTTAGCACACACAAGAAGAAGATGATCAAATTCTGCTTCATTTTTCCCTTTTTATTCTTTTATTAACCAAATGACCAAAATGCCCTTTAATTCCTTTCTTTCAAATCTTCCTATGTCCATTTTTATCCATAAAAATAGAAATTTGAAAATTGCTATCTAAGGACCTCTAATTAATAATCCATGGCAATTTCATGCTTAAAACTTCTAGAACTCACATTTTACAACTTTTACAATTTAGTCCTAGAAGTTAAATTGGACACTTATTCACAAAATTTCTTCATAAAACTTTCACACAATCATGAAAACATGCCATAGACTTCAAAATATTTATAAAATAATTATTTCTACTTTAGATTTGTTGTCTCAAAATCACTATTCCAACTCGACCCTAATTCGGGATGTTACACCTTTGACGTAGCTACTACGTAAGAACGCCCCATTTCTATGGTTTGAGGAATAGTAGTCTAGTTTTGAAAAGCTCAAGTCTGTTCTAACGTGGGCTTTTATTCTAGTTCAACCTAAGTTAGGCTGAGTGTTTATGGTTTTCAGTGATACATCACACGTTGGTCTAGGATGTGTTTTGATGCAATATGTTAAAGTGGTAGTTTACCTGTCATGACAGGTTAAGACGCACGAGGGTAACTACCCTACACACAATCTAGAGCTAGTTGCAGTTGTGTTTGCTCTAAAGATTTTGAGGCATTACCTGTATGGTGAGATGTGTATCATTTACATTGATCACAAGTCTCAAGTACTTGTTAACTCAAAAGGAAGTAAATCTTAGGTAGTGTAAGTGGGTTGAATTACTTAAAGATTATGACTGTGTAATAGAGTATCATCCTGGTAAAGCAAATGAGGTAGCCAAAGCTCTTAGATATAGAGTGATGACTCACCTAAGAGCGATGTTTGCTTGTCTGAGTTTAGTTGAGGATAGAGGACTGTTAGATGAACTACAGGTTAAACCGGCTTGGGTCGAACAGATTCGGGTTAAACAGTTGAGAGAGATGAGTCTCTAGTTCAGTGATTGCAACAGATTGGTTCAAGTGAAACTTTAGATTTTACTTTGAGCAGTGAAAAAATTTTTTGTGTTTCAGGGGTCAGATTTGTGTGCCTAATGATTAGGAGTTGAGGCGATCGATTCTATAGGAGGCGTATAGTAGCCCTTACCCTATGCATCCTAGTGAAAATAAAATGTATCAGGACCTCTAAGAACTTTATTGGTGGCCCAGTTTGAAACGGAAAGTGGTTACCTTTGTATCACACTGTCTAACATGTCAAAAGGTTAAAGCCGAACATCAATTGCCCTCAGGGTTGCTTCATCCAGTTAAGATTCCTCTGTGGAAGTGGGAGCATATAACTATGGATTTTGTTAGTGGGTTGCCTTCAACCCCCACTAAGAAAGATTCATTTTGGGTCATCGTTGATCAATTGACCAAATCCACTCATTTCATTCCTATCAGAATAGATTACTCACTATAGAAGCTGATCAAGCTCTATATTGCTGATATAGTGAGATTGCACGAAATTCCAGCCCAATTATCTCCGATAGAGATTTGCGTTTCACATCTTAGTTCTAGAAGAAACTGCTTGAGGCTTTAGGCTACTGATTTGATTTTAGTACTGCATATCACTGTCAGATCGATGGACAATCTGGCTGAGTTTGTAACGCCCTAAATTTCGAGAATTCTGTGGATGTTGGAAAATTTTAAATTTTTGGTGTTCTGTTTGCCTGGCGTAGATTTAATCAGGTTAGTGGGCCTCTAGAAGGACCAAGCTTAAGTTAAAACCCGGTAATTTTAATTAGTTTTGATTCCATAGGAAGAAGGGGTTCTGGTTAATTGGGCTTTTAAGTATTAATTGGGTATAAATTAAACACAAGGAAGCAGGAGGCAAAGTGGCATGTGACGCCACTGGGGAGGCTATAAAGTTGGCGTGTGGATGCTAGGGAGAACCAAGGTTCAAGTCACAATGAAAGCATATTAAGGGAATTATTTTTATGGTTGGAAAGGGTAAGTAATGGAACTCAAGTGAAAGACTGTCAGGAGGAGTTTAAGTTGCTCAAGGGATTGAGTAAGGAGGGGATAAGGGAGAGGATTTAGGAGCTAATTAGGGAGAGTAGTATTGGCCAAATGGTAGACTCTTGTGGAGAAAGAGTTGGCCGGCCAAGGGTTTCCTTAGGGGGTAAATTTCGGCTAGGTTAAATGCCAAGTATAAATTCGGCATTTAGGGGTAAGTGTGCCATTTTTTCTGACCATCGTTCCTCCTCCTCCTTTCTTTTCTTTTTCTCTCCATCTACCTTCTCCTCTTCTTTTCTCCACAGCTGAATCCTTCTACCACTCTTCCCTACACCACTTCCTTACTATTATTTTTAACCCTTATAGTCGAATATCACAAAAGCCGAAATCCTGAAGGTTCATATTGTCTGTGCCGAATTCTCCTAGCAAAACCTACTGATATTTATTCATCCTTTTTGATCAATTCTTTCTTTTTTTGAACCCCAAACCTCTGTCGACAAAGCCACTACAAAACCCTCACATTTTCTTCACTGTTGCAAAAAGACAAAAATGCATAGCCTTAGGGACATAGCCGAATTCTGAGATCTCTAAGGGCTCGAATTTTGTTATCATTTGAGGGGTTAGATTTGCATCAGAATCTAGTAGGAGTTAATTGGAATCATTGATCGAAGGAATCGGTGGTAAGTTTTCAAACCTAATCTTTATTTCAGGTTTTAGAAAAAGTCGAAACCCCCTAAAGGTTAGGGAGGCTGTCAATTTGGGCTTGTAGCTCTAAGGGTTGTTAGAATTGTTTTATTTTGGTAATAGTGTGATCTAGAGGCTACTGATCGAAGGCTTCGACAAGTGGAACGACTGGATCTAAACCTAGTCGCCAATTTCGGCAAAGGTAGGATCGCTAGTGCCTAAGGTGTTTTTGGCCGAATGTGGTAAGGGGGTTAATATGTAGTTCATTTTAATAGTTAGATTAACATGTTAGTAATCCAATTGTAGGCTGTTCGTGTGTGGATCTCGTCAACATATCGTCCAAACAGGTGTGTAACTGACACCCTTCATAGTCTAGATTGGCAAAAGCCGAAAAGCCAAAATGCCGAAAAACTGGTATTTTGTGGACTTGCGAGCGTGCGAATACTTGTGAGGTAAATCGATTAATGTCTTTTGTAAACTACAATATTTAGATTGCAGAGTGCATGATTGCTGTGCCTTCGATATTTTTGGGCTTTATGTGCCAAAATTGAGGTAGTGGGCCAACGGGCCCAATTCAATAAGAACCCTCGGTAAGTGCTTCTGTTAGTACGTGAAAGGTGGGAATATGCATGAAAACCCTTAAAACTGATAAAATTACTGAAATACCTTTATAGGTGGACAATTTACAGATTTACACCTAGGAGTAAAATTACTGATATACCCCTAGGGTTAAGGTTGACCTGAATGCATGTTTGATTGTTATTATTTACTGCATACCATGTTATTATTATCTGATGCATGGGACTGGGATACTGATGGAGGAAGTACTGAAAGTGGCTTGTCCACGTACTGGAGGCTTTGCCTCAACTTACTGATAACTGAGCAGCAATGCTGCAACTGTGGGGTGTAGGGCTGGGTGGGTTGAGCTATTCCCCACATGAAGTGTAGGGCTGGTACGGGTGGAGTTTAGTGGTTGGTTATAGGCTGGGTTGGGCTTGCATACACGAATATGTCTGATCTATTCTAGAATGGGCCTCCGGGCCATACTGTTATCTGAAAATGGGGCTAAGGTCTAGTTTATTGTATTTTGAAAAGGGCTTCGGCCCAATACCCACTGTTATCTGAATGGGATTAGGCCCAATGGGCTTCAGCTGACTTGGGCTTTGGATGGGTTTTCCTTACACACTGAGTTTTCCAAACTCACCCATTTCTCTTCCATCCTTGCAGGTCAGCCCTAGTTGGTGGACTTGGAGCCGGGCGGGACTCAGAGTGGCCACGAAGATTAATTTCTATTTTTTTTTTAAGTTTCGCTATTATTATTTTGACTATTTTTATTCTGGTTTAAGTTGTAATAAGGCCGCTCTTCTTATTATTTTTATTATTTTGGGTTATTAAATTAGTTAGCTCTAGGGCGCGGTTTATAAAAGTTACTTATTTTCAAAATAACACGACAACCGAGCAAAGCTTACGCAATGTAAACGTTTTCAAAGGAAATGAATATTTTAAATAGACTTAAACTTAATTAATTATTCGTGGACTAGTAACAGGCTTAAAGTATGGCAATGGATGTGTGCATGTCTAGGATTGGATTCGTGAAGAGCTTGGTACTTAAGCAGTCCAACAGACTCACCTCCTCTTTTCTGGCTTCTTACCTGGTGCACAGCTTCCATTCACTTTAACTTAAAATAAAACATTCTTCAAACCCTAAGAAAGATTTTTGGATAAAACATAACTTCTTTAGTAACATTCTCCATGTGACACGCTGAATTCGGTCGTAACATCTGGGCCGGGTTTAGGGTATTACATTTAGTGGTATCAGAGCTAGGTTGCAACAGCTCGGCTGTGGATCGGGTCCAAAAAGGTTTTCAAAACTTTGAGCCCAAAGAGGGTATTTTTTTTGAAAAATCTAATTTTTGAAAACAATTTTTTTGTTGAAAGGAGATAATTTCCAAACCTGTTTTCTTTAAACAAAAGGTGTAAGAAATGGATTTAAAAAAGGCCTAAATCTTTTGAGTCTGTAAGTATCTTTCTGTTTTATATACTGAACTGTACTGTAGATAGTACTGAGCCTTAGAGATAGTACTATAGATAATGTAGCATTAAGGCTACAAAACTGAGACTGTAGGGTAAACTAAGCCCTAGGGAATTGAGACAGTAGCTAAACTGCAGTCGTGTGAGAAAAACTCTGAAACTTTATCTGTTCATAAGATATTCTGTAATAAATAGTGGAAACAGTAAACTAACGGCATAAAATTCGTAATCAGATAAATTGATATGAGTACAAGAGCTACTCAGAGAAGAGGCCGTGGTCGAGACCAAGGTAGTACTCAAGCTGGATCTTTGTCTTCTGAACACATACCAGCTGGAGTGGCACCACCACCACCGGTGGATGAAAATGGGCCGTATGATTGGGTCGTGGGGGACGACGCTCTATCCCAGGCCATGTTAAGAGTTTTGGAAAGGGTGGTCGAAGCTAATTTCGGGCCCATGAGTAAGGGGTCCATTTCTGAGTGACTCTGGGCCAACGGAGTGGAGGTTTTTAGGGGTATATCTGGAGTAGCCCCAAATGTGGCTGAGTACTAGCTGGAAGCCACGGAGCGGATTATGGATGACCTGGACTGCTCAGTGGAACAGAAGTTAAAAGGGGCAGTGTCATTACTGCGGGAGGCGTATCAGTGGTGAATCACTGTGAGAGAGGGTACTCCAGCTGAGAGGGTAACTTGGGAGTTGTTCAAACAGTCCTTCAAGGTGAAATATGTCGGAGCCAGCTATGTGGATACACGAAGAAAGGAATTCCTGAACCTGACCCAGGGTAGTAAGACCATTACTGAATATGAGGCAGAGTTTCTACGATTGAGCCGGTACGCTAGTGGCATTGTCTTCACCGAATATGAGCGCAGTGTTCGTTTTGAAGATGGCCTCAAGGATGAGCTAAGGGTGCTCATAGCTCCGCAGAGAGAGCGCGATTTTGCTGTACTGGTAGAAAAGGCTAAGATAGCCGAAGAGGTGAAGCAAGCCGAACGAAAGAACCGCGACAGGGTTCGAAACTGATTCAGGAGGGATGCTGCACCAGCTGGTGCTGCAAACTGAAATGGTAAGAGAGCTAGGATGGAGGAACCAGTTCGAGTAGTTCCGGTGAACATAGTTAGACCACAAGATTGTGCTAGAATGCATCTGGGGAATGCTGGAAGCGTTCTAGGGCTTGTCTTCATTGTGGATCAAAGGAACGTAGGATCAGGGATTGTCCTAGGAGGCCAGCTCAGACTCAAGTGGCTGAACAAGGGGCTGTGCAACCTGTCCAACCAGCGCGAGGTGGACTGCCGCCGTCGAGAGGTCGTGGCCAAGATCGCGGTGGCAATGGCCGTGGACGTGGGGCACCTGGCAAGGGTACTGTTAATGCTGAGGCTCGTCAGCTAGCTTTGGTATATGCTACTCGTCGCCGCGTTGAGGGTGACGCACCTGATGTCATAACTGGTACGTTTTTTTATCTCTGGCGTACCTTATACTGCTCTGATAGATGTGCTCATTCGTATGTTGCGTGTGACATTTATAGGGCATTGGGTGTTCACTTTGAGGAGACTGTGTGTGGGGTAACTGTGATAAGTCCTATAGGTCACTCGATTAAAGTAGAGAAACTCTTTAGGGAGGTGCCTTTAGAGACTCAAGGTAGGATTTTCTGTGGAGACATGATGGAGTTACCGTTTAGAGAATTCGATTTGATCCTAGGGATGGATTGGTTGACCAAGCATAGGGCAATGCTGGATTGTGCAGCTAAGAGGATGGTATTAAGGACTGTTGAGGATGAATAGGTAATGATTATTGGAGAATGAAGAGATTACTTGTCCAATGTGGTATCAGCTTTGAGGGCTGAGAAACGGATGCGTAAAGGATGCGAGGCATATTTGACTTTTGTAAGCCAAGATGAAACCGAGGATCTGACTGTGGAGACTGCTAGAACTATTAGAGAATTCAGAGATGTTTTCCCAAAAGAGCTTCCTGGATTATCTCTGAATCGGGAAGTTGAATTTGGAATCGATTTGCTGCCTGGAACAGCTCCAGTATCCATTGCACCCTATAGGATGGCACCGAAGGAGTTAGTCGAACTGAAAGCTCAAATCCAAGAGTTGTTGGATAGAGGCTTCATTAGACCTAGTGTGTCTCCATGGGGAGCATCGGTCATGTTTGTGAATAAAAAGGACGAGACGATGCGCATGTGCATCGATTATCGCTAGTTGAACAAACTAACGATAAATAATAAATACCCACTGCCAAGAATTGATGATTTATTTGACCAACTTAGTGGAGCTTCGGTATTTTCCAAGATTGACCTTCGATCTGGATACCATCAGTTAAGGGTAAAGGAAGTGGATATTCATAAGACAGCATTCAGAACTCGATATGGTCATTACAAGTTCCTGGTTATGTCGTTTGGGTTGACGAATGCACCTGCCGCTTTCATGGATTTGATAAATTGAGTATTCCAACCTTACTTGGACCAATTCGTGGTATTTTTCATCGATGATATTCTGGTATATTCAAAAATCGAGGAGAAACATGAGGAGCATCTACGTATAGTGCTGCAAGTGTTGAGACAAAAGTAACTATATGCGAAGTTTAGTAAGTGTGAATTCTGGTTGCGAGAAGTGGCTTTTCTAGGTCATGTGGTTTCTACTGAAGGAATTAGAGTGGATCCTCGAAAAGTTGAGGTAGTTCTAGGATGGAAACCACCAAAGTCAGTATCAAAAATTTGAAGTTTTCTGGGTTTGGCAAGCTATTACCGAAGGTTCGTAGAGGGATTTTCTCTGATTGCTGCACCATTGACGAAACTGTTAAGGAAATGGGTAGAATTTGTCTGGACTGAGAAACAGCAAAAAGCTTTTGACCATTTGAAAAAGGTATTGACTAAAGCGCCAGTGTTGATTCAACCAGAGTCTGGGAAGGACTTCACTGTGTACAGCGATGCGTCGCATGTGGGGTTAGGATGTGTACTGATGCAAGAGGGTAAGGTGGTCGCTTATGCTTCGCAATAGGTTAAGCCTCATGAAGTGAACTACCCTACACACGATTTAGAGCTAGCAGCAGTAATCTTCGCGTTGAAAATCTGGAGACATTACTTATATGGAGAAAAGTGTATCATACACACAGACCATAAGAGCCTAAAGTATCTATTGACTCAGAAGGAGTTAAACCTTAGGCAACCAAGATAGGTAGAGTTGCTTAAGGATTACGACTGTTTGATTGAGTACCACCCAGGTAAGGCTAACGTGGTGGTTGATGCGTTGAGTCGAAGGGTTGTTACTGATTTGAGAGCCTTGTTTGCACGTTTGAGTTTGTTCGACGATGGAAGTCTGTTGGCGGAATTGCAAGTGAGGCCTACTTGGACTGAGTAGATTAAAGAAAAATAGTTGAAGGATGATTCGTTAGTTCTTCGGTTTCGGCAAGTTGAGAATGGTGAGAATGAGGATTTTGGACAGAACACTGATGGAGTTCTGTTCTTTCGTGAAAGAGTTTGTATTCTGAAAGACCCTGAACTGAGGCGGTTAATTTTAAAGGAGGCTCATGGTGGACCCTGTGCCATGCATCTTGGAGGGAATAAGTTATATCGAGATCTACGAGAGGTGTACTGGTGGCCTGGACTGAAACGGGAGGTGACTGAATTTGTTGGGAAATGTCTGACGTGCCAGCAAGTTAAGGCCGAGCACCAATTGCCTTCTGGATTACTACAACCGATGAAAATTCCACTATGGAAATGGGATAGAGTAACTATAGACTTTGTGAGTGGGCTACCTTTGACACCCACCAAGAAAGATTCTATGTGGGTAGTTGTGGATAGGTTAACAAAATCTGCACATTTCATACCAGTTCATACTAATTACTCACTGCAAAAATTGGCCAGGTTGTATGTGGCAGAGATAGTGCATCTACATGGAGTGCCAGTGTCGATTATTTCTGATCAAGACCCTAGGTTTACATCTTGGTTCTGGCAGAAGTTGCAGGAGGCATTAGGTATACGATTGGATTTCAGCACTGCTTTTCATCCTCAGACGGATGGACAGTCGAAAAGGGTTATTCAAATTTTGGAGGATATGTTAAGAGGTTGTATCATCGATTTTCGTGGTAGTTGGGAGGACTACTTGCCATTGGCGGAGTTTGCATACCACAATAGCTACCAAACAAGTATTCAGATGGCTCCATATGACGCACTTTATGGATGGAGATGTCGTACGCCTACGTGTTGGACGGAGTTGGGTGAACGACAAGTGCTTGGACCGGAGTTAGTGGTAGATACTGAAAGTAAGGTTAAGTTGATAAGAGATCGATTAAAGGAGGCATCTGATAGACAGAAGTCGTATGTGGATCTAAAGCGCAAAGAGATTAAGTTCGCTGCTGGGGATATGGTTTTCTTGAAGGTTTCACCTTGGAAGAAGATCTTGAGGTTCGGCAAGAAAGGCAAATTGAGTCTGTGGTTTATAGGGCCTTGTCGGGTTCTTAAACGGGTAGGGCCAGTAGCGTATCGGTTAGAGTTACCACAGGAGTTGGACAGAATCCATGACGTTTTTCATGTGTCTATGTTGA
Source organism: Gossypium hirsutum (assembly GCF_007990345.1). Classification (NCBI taxonomy): domain Eukaryota; kingdom Viridiplantae; phylum Streptophyta; class Magnoliopsida; order Malvales; family Malvaceae; genus Gossypium; species Gossypium hirsutum. The sequence goes on from NC_053426.1 coordinate 63,450,741, forward strand.
GGCGATATCGATCGGATCCTTCACATGTTGTGCCAGTGGAGGAGATTGAAGTAAAGACTGATTTGACCTTTGAGGAAGAGCCCGTGCAAATTATGGATAGAGAGGTTAAAGTTCTAAGAAGGAAGTCGAATCCGTTGGTAAAAGTACTGTGGCATAATCATGGAAGGGAAGAGGCTACTTGGGAGTCAGAAGAGACTATGCGTCAACAATACCCTCAATTATTTGGATCATGTAAATTTCGAGGCCGAAATTTCTTTAAGGGGGTAGAGTTGTAACGCCCCAATTTTCGGGAATTCTATGGATGTTGGCAAATTTTAAATTTTTGGTGTTCTGTTTGCTTGGTGTAGATTTAATCAGGATAGTGGGCCTCTAGAAGGACCAAGCTTAAGTTAAAACTCGGTAATTTTAATTAGTTTTGATTCCATAGGAAGAAGGGGTTCTAGTTAATTGGGCTTTTAAGTATTAATTGGGTATAAATTAAACACAAGGAAGCATGTGGCAAAGTGGCATGTGACACCACTGGAGAGGCTATAAAGGTGGCGTGTGGATGCTAGGGAGAACCAAGGTTCAAGTCACAATGAAAGCATATTAAGGGAATTATTTTTTATGGTTGGAAAGGGTAAGTAATGGAACTCAAGTGAAAGACTGTCAGGAGGAGTTTAAATTGCTCAAGGGATTGAGTAAGGAGGGGATAAGGGAGAGGATTTAAGAGCTGATTAGGGAGAGCAGTATTGGCCAAATGGTGGACTCTTGGGGAGCAGGAGTTGGCTGGCCAAAGGTTTGCATAGGGGGCAAATTTCGGCTAGGTTAAATGCCAAGTATAAATTCGGCATTTAGGGGTAAGTGTGTCGTTTTTTCTGACCATCTTTGCTCCTCCTTCTTTCTTTTCTTTTTCTCTCCATCTACCTTCTCCTCTTCGTTTCTCCATAGCCGAATCCTTCTACCAGTCTTCCCTACACCACTTCTTTACTATTATTTTTAAGCCTTATAGCCGAATATCACAAAAGCCGAAATCCCTAAGGTTCATATTGTCTGTGCCAAATTCTCCTAGCAAAACCTACTGATCTTTCTTCATCCTTTTTGATCAATTCTTTCTTTTTCTGAACCCCAAACCTCTGTCGACAAAGCCACTACAAAACCCTCACCTTTTCTTCACTGTTGCAAAAAGCCGAAAACGCATAGCCTTAGGGACATAGCCGAATTCTGAAATCTCTAAGGGCTTGAATTTTGTTATCATTTGAGGGGTTAGATCTGCATCAGAATCGAGTAGGAGTTAATTGGTATCATTGACCGAAGGAACCGATGGTAAGTTTTCAAACTTAATCTTTATTTCAGGTTTTAGAAAAAGCCGAACCCCCTAAAGGTTAGGGAGGCTGTCGATTTGGGCTTGTAGCTCTAAGGGTTGTTATAATTGTTTTATTTTGGTAATAGTGTGATCTAGAGGCTTCTGATCGAAGGCTTGGACAAATGGAACGACTGGATCTAAACCTAGTCGCTAATTTCGGCAAAGGTAGGATCGCTAGTGCCTAAGGTGTTTTTGGCCGAATGTGGTAAGGGGGTTAATATGTAGTTCATTTTAATAGTTAGATTAACGTGTTAGTAATCCAATTGTAGGTAGTTCGTGCGTGGATCTTGTCAGCATGTCGTCCAAACGGGTGTGTAACTGACACCTTTTCATAGTCTAGATTGGCAAAAGCTGAAAAGCCGAAATGCCAAAAAACCGGTATTTTGTGGACTTTCGAGTGTGCAAATGCTCGTGAGGTAAATCGATTAACGTTTTTGGTAAACTACAGTGCTTAGACTGCAGGCTGCATGATTTCTGTGCCTTCGATATTTTTGGGCTTTATGTGCCAAAATTGGGATAGTGGGCCAACGGGCCTAATTCGGTAAGAACCCTCGGTAAGTGCTTCTGTTAGTACGTGAAAGGTGGGAATATGCATGAAAACCCTTAAAACTAATAAAATTACTGAAATACCTTTATAGGTGGACAATTTACAGATTTACCCCTAGGAGTAAAATTACTGATATACCCCTAGGGTTAAGGTTGACCTGAATGCATGTTTGACTATTATTATTTACTGCATGCCATGTTACTATTATCTGATGCATGGAACTGGGATACTGATGGAGGAAGTACTGAAAGTGGCTTGTCCACGTACTGGAGGCTTTGCCTCAACTTACTGATAACTGAGCAACAATGCTGCAGCTGTGGAGTGTAGGGATGGGTCGGTTGAGCTATTCCCCACATAGAGTGTAGGGCTGGTATGGGTGGAGTTTAGCTGTTGGTTATAGGCTAGGTTGGGCTTGCATACACGAATATGTCTGATCTGTTCTGGAATGGGCCTTTGGGCCATACTGTTATCTAAAAATGGGGCTAATGTCCAGTTTATTGTATTCTGAGAAGGGCTTTGGCCCAATACCCATTGTTATCTGAATGGGCTTAGGCCCAATGGGCTTTAGCTGACTTGGGCTTTGGATGGGTTTTCCTTACACACTGAGTTTTTCAAACTCACCCCTTTCTCTTCCATCCTTGCAGGTGAGCACTAGTTGGTGGACTTAGAGCCATGGGGGATTCAGAGTGGCCGCGAAGATTAATTTCTGTTTTTTTTAAAGTTTCGCAATTATTATTTTGATTATTTTTATTCTGGTTTAAGTTGTAATAAGGCCGCTCTTCTTATTATTTTTATTATTTTGGGTTATTAAATTGGTTACTCTAGGGCGCAGTTTATAAAAGTTACTTATTGTCAAAATAACACGATAACCGAGCAAAGCTTCAGCAATGTAAACGTTTTCAAAGGAAATGAATATTTTAAGTAGACTTAAACTTAATTAATTTTTCGTGGACTAGTAACAGGCTTAAAGTGTGGCAATGGATGTGTGCATGTCTAGGATTGGATCCGTGAAGAGCTTGGTACTTAAGCAGTCCAACAGACTCACCTCCTCTTTTCTGGTTTCCTACCTGGTGCACAACTTCCATTCACTTTAACTTAAACAAAACATTCTTCAAACCCTAAGAAAGATTTTTGGATAAAACATAACTTCTTTAGTAACATTCTCCATGTGACACGCTGAATTCGGCCGTAACGTCTGGGCCAGGTTTGGGGTGTTACAGAGTTATTCAGATCTTGAAGGATATGTTTTGGGGTTGTGTAATTGATTTCTGAGGTAGTTGGGAAGATTACTTACCATTGCCTAAGTTTTCTTACAATAACAGCTTCCAGTCTAGTATTCAGATAGCACCTTACGAGGCTCTATATGGTCGTAGGTGTCGTACTCCGTTGTGTTGGATTGAGTTAAATGAACATTGAGTTTTGGGCCCTAAATTAGTTTTTAAAATTAAGAATACTGTCAAGTTGATCTGATACCATCTTAAAGTCACTTCTAATCAATAGAAATCTTATGCCAATTTAAAGAGAAAATATATTGAATTTTCTGTGGGTGATCAGGTGTTCTTGTTTGTGTCACCATAGAAAAGAGTCTTTCGTTTTGCATGTAAGGGAAAGTTGAGCCTATGGTTCATTAGGCCATATCACATCTTGAAACGTATTGGACTTGTTACCTACCAATTAGAATTATCACTGATGTTGGAGCAAATTCATGACGTGTTCTATGTCTCAATGCTGAGACGGTATCTATCCGATCCATCGCACATTATTCCGATTGAGGAAATTGAGGTGCTATCAGACCTAACTTTTGAGGAAGAACCTATTTAGATTCTAGATCGTGACATTAAGGTATTGAGAAAGAAAATTGTTCCTTTCGTAAAGGTTCTACAGCAGAATCATGGCACTAAGGAAGCCACGTGTGAACCCGAAAAGTTGATCTGATGATAGTACTTGTATCTGTTTGAGTCAGGTAAATTTCAAGGTCAAAATTTCTTTTAGGGGGGAGGGTTTTCACGCCACAAAAATTTTAAAGTTTGACTATTGGATTTCCATCGTGATTAAATCTTTGTATCTGTGGTTTTGTGCTCTGCTTATGTGATTGAGGTCAGGAGTTCGAGTCGTATCTTTAGAAGTTTTGTTATTTTATGTTAAGATAACCTCTACCCTTAAATGACATAATTAAGTTTCATTTAGTGTAAACCTGTGTCAAGAATGAGCTTGTTGGTTCACTGGTTAAACTTTTGTATTCTATTTGGTCCTGTGTTCGAATCCCAGGGTATACGATAGGAAACATTTTTGCTACATGCTAAAAGTCTGGTTGGAAGTTATTAGGATTGAAAATTAGTCATCTTCGTATATTTCGTTTCTTTCTATTATTATTCTTCTTCATTCCTTTTCTTTTCTTTTCTTTTCTTTTGATTCTTTTATTTTTCTTTATTTTGATTACTATTGAAAGTACATACGGGACTAGTCGAAGTTATACGTTGTTAATTGCATCAATCGAAAGGTTATTAATTCGTTAAATTTCACGATTTCCTTCTTCTTTTCCGTAGAATGTTCTGAATTGGGCGTTTCAAGCATATTGTGTAATTTCTGATAATTAGTCACTTGGTTTCCTCTTAGGCGGGGATTCAAGGGTAGCGGACCTCAACTTGACAAATTGAGTAATCATTGTTGACCTTCTGGTAAATTTGATTTTGTTGAAGGTTTTATCTTGAAACTTTTGACATAAAGTATTTTGTGTATAAATGTGATGTAACACCCCTTACCCGTGTCCAACACCAGGACAGGGTGCGAGGCATTACCTGACTTAAATGTAAACGTACACACGAAACCAAGTCATAAAATTTCTTTGAATATGAAACTGCGCATACACATGTATATTGTCCCTATTACGGGCCTACAAAGCCCAAAACATACATCGAGGGTGGTTCAGGACTAAACCGAGAACTTTAGAAAAACTTGAAAGATTTTTTCATAAAACAGGGTCACATGCCCGTGTGGACATAGGGACACGCCCGTGTGCCCTAGACATGCCCGTCTCTCCAGGCCGTGTAACTCTCTATTTATGACGTCATCATCAATTAAAGATCACACGGCTGAGTCACACGCCCTTGTGCTAGACCATGTGACGAATTTAATTTTCGCATTTAAGGTGCGAACTTCACAAGGCCTGGGCACACGTCCATGTTTGGAAGTCATGTCCCCTACACGGTTGAGACACATGGCTGTGTCTCTACCCATGTGTTTACTACCATGCATACTGACTTGTAAAACTAGGGTACAAGGGACACATGGCCTGACAACATGTCCATGGTACAAACCGTGTGTCACACACTGCCTAGACACACGCCCGTATGTCTACCCGTATAGACAACTTTGAGGCTAATTCTCAAGCCTTTTTTTTCACCCTCATTAACACATACACACTCACATATATCAATGGTAATCATCGTGGCATAAATGGGTTACTTAGACATCCTTAGGTTTAACTCATGCATAACAAATACAAGACAAAGTACATATAATTAGGACTCCATGACTTGTTAAAATCATTCAATTTATTTCTTTAGCTTGAATCATGCCATAGCCATACAAATTGACATCATCCATCTATTATCAACTACCAACTCAACACACATCTCAAGAACAGTAGCATAATCCATGCATGCAATAGTATTTAGGCTTACAACCCAATAGTCAATATGAGCCATGTCTCATGGCCAAATACAAAATGAAATAATATTCTAATGTCAGCCATCACTTTTGGCTAACTAACATGACACTTATAACAAAATACTAAGTCCCCTATACATGCCATACTTAAATGTATTAAACCAAATATACCCTAAAAGATTTGTTGATAGTGTGACTCGAGCTCCAACGTCCACAATCCCTGAGCTAACTTGGCGACTCTAAAGGAAAAGGAAAAGAAAGGGTAAGCATCAAGCTTAGTAATTTGTGTGTAACACCCCTTACCCGTACCCGAGAGCGGGACCAAGTATGAGGCGTTACCAGACATGTACTCGAACATTTTCAAGAAATACAGGTTATAAAATTTTGTTCCAAATTTGAAACCAATCTAATAATATCTTGGTGTCTCTAATGTGGGCCTACGAGGCTCAAAACATACATTGAAATTATTTCGGTACTAACTGAGGACCTAAGAAAATTTTAAGAAACATTCTGAGTTTGTGTCTCACACGCCCATGTGGAGACATAGCACACGCCCATGTGCTTTGGGACACACCCGTGTCTCCTACCCGTGTGGAAATAATTGTAATTATTTTCTACTTCGAACCTATAAGGGTTTTCACCCGGCCAAGCACACGCCCGTGTCTCTGGCCCGTGTCCTTTACATGGCCTTTACACGCTCGTGTGGTCGTCCATGTCCAAAAGCTCGAGCATTCTGTTTATGACATCAGTATGCATTTAGGGGCACACGGCCAAGACACACGCCGGTGTGCTAGGCCGTGCCCTTCACACGGTTGAGACACACGGCCGTGTCTCTACCCGTGTGCTTACTACTGTGCATACTGACTTAAAATTCTTAGGTGCAGAGGACACACAGTCATTTCACACGCCCATAAGGTGGTCCGTGTGTGACACACGGCCTAGACACATGCCCGTGTGTCTACCCGTGTGGACCTTGTTAGGCTATTTTCCAAGCCTTTGGTCACCCTCTAACATATATTCTCACTTATAGGTTTCCATAACACATAACCAGACCTAATTATACACTAAAATAACCTCAATAAACCTCATTGCATGTAAACTTCATTTCATCGGTCTTACGCATGCTAGGATATTTCTCTTGTATCAAGGATGTTTATGCCCTATGACACATTCAAGATTGGCTCATTACCATAACTCATTGCCAATTATGGCCTAGCCATCCCAAGTGATTTTATCACGTTATATGTATCTACTTATGATACACCAAGTTCAATCATCACAGTAACATTTGAACACAAACATACACAACTTTGTAGGTCATACCTCATAACAAAATGGGCCAATTCCCATGGCCATATACATGTGAAGATGTATACCTTACAAGCCTTCATATTGGCTAATCAAATGACACATATTACAAAATAAAAAATAGCCCTATACATGCCATTGAACAAAATAAAAGTATCTATATACCAAAGCTAGACAAGATGATAGTGTATTGATTCTCCAACCGTCTTCTAATCTTTGTGAGCCCACAAGCTTTGTAAGATAGGGAAAAGAGAGGGGTAAGCATTTACATGCTTAGTAAGCCCGAACAACTGGAAAGTAAACTTACCAATTAATTATCATACATCCATATTAGGCAACAAAACCAACAAGTATTGATTAGTACCCCTATCACATGCACTCAATCTGTAATATCCTGATTTTGGGCCTAGTCAGAATAGTGGTTTCGTGACCACAAAATCCGAGATAGAAATAATTATTTTATGATTATTTTGAGGTCTATGATATGATTGCATGATTGTGTGAAAATTTCGTGAAGAAATTTTATGCATAAAGTGCTTAAATTGAAATTAGGGACTAAATCGAATAATTTGCAAAACTTGTATTCTAGAAGTTTCTAGTATGAAATTGTTTTGAAATATTAATTAGGAGGTCTTAAATAGCAATTTTACCAATTTCTAAGTCTATGGACAAAAATTGTACATGGATGGAATTTTTGGAAAGTTTAGTAGTAAGGGCATTTTGGTCATTTAGGGGTAAAATGAATTAAAATACAAAATTAAAAGCCAATTTTGCTCATCTTCAACCCCATGGCCGAATATAGCAAGGAGAAACCATGGCTAGGGTTTTTTAAGCTTCCAAGCTGATTGTAAGTCCGTTCTAGCCTCGTTTTTAATGATTTTTACGTTTTTAGAGTCCTGGTAGCTCGATTAAGCTTATGCTAGCAATAATTTAACCTAGGGTTTATATTTGGAAAAATACCCATAGGTGAAATTTGTGTATTTTGGTGTTTTATGATAGAATATGAGGTTTTAAATTATGTTAGACAACTTCTGCTACTCGGTTTTAAGCGAAAACTAGCGAAAGGGCTTAATCGGTAAAAATACCTAATAGTCATAAGTACATGTTAGAGTGAGAATTTGATGTTGCCATAGAAGGGGAAAATGATCAGCATGTCATAAAACATAAGAAAATAGGCTGAAGTTTAATTTACGAGCTTTGGGGCAAAAGTGTAAATATGCAAAAGTTTAGGGCAAAACTATAATTTTGCCAAAATATGATTTTGGGTCAATTTGAATAATGTAATTCCTAATTAGACTATATTTTAAATGATAGAGCAAGGAAAACTAAAATTCGGGCTAAAATGGGGAAAATACCAAGTTGTGGACGAAATGGTAAAAGTAGCCATTTTCGCATACGAGGTAAGTTCATGTGTAAATGTAGTAACATAATTGTCATTTTAAGCAATTTAATGATGTTTATATGATATGATGCTGATTATTATCATGAAATATTATGCTTTGTGGTTATTGTTGAATAATATGTAATTATGTGAATTACTTGATGAGTATGAACTATCACCGAAGTATCAATTTCGATATTCCGTGGAAGATGGCAAAGATGTGTGATCGAGGAAAATACCCGTTTGAACCTTAGGAATAGATTAGGATACAAGTGACATGTCACTAGGATGGTTGAGCATCCGAACTCGTTGAGTTGAGTCCGAGTTCACTTATAGATGCAAATGTCCGAACTCGTTGAGTTGAGTCCGAGTTCGTGAGATGTAACAAGGCATCCGAACTCGTTGAGTTGAGTCCGAGCTCACTCATGGATGCGAACGCCCGAGCTCGTTGAGTTGAGTCCGAGTTCGCTTATGGGCGGGTTACATAGTAGCTTGGCTACATATGTGGCACTTATGTGCAAACTTTCCATGTATCCGAATTATATTTCGATGTGTTCAACGGGTAAAGTTTTACTCAAATGGAGGAATACTCAAGATGAAAGGGACATATTGGTAAGTGTTGTGAAATGAATACTTTGAACAGTTTTGACAAGCCAGCTCGGAAATCGGGAACGGTCGGAGGCTCACTCACACTATCCGTATACCATCTTGGCATAATGGCTTGTATATTTTGAGTATGGCATGTATAGCATTATAATCATTTTGTATATATGGTCTTCTGATATGGTTATTGAGTGGTATGGAAATGCTTGGTAATGATTAGCCATTGGAATGGGCTAATCATGATCATATTTGGTGTTATGTATGTCAAATTGCTAGCTAATCCATGGAAACCATGAAATAGGTAAATTTTACCATAAAATAGATTCAGACAACAGTAGTGACGTGAATTTGAAAAATCACTAAAAATAGTATAAATGGAATTAAATAATGAATAAGTTATTGAATCGAAGTTTGATGAGTCTATTTTCATATGGAAGAAGCAAAACAGGTATATGAGCTATATTTTATGAGATGTTTAAATTTTTGTGAAATAGGGCCAGAGCGATTTCTGGATCCCCTGTTCTGACTTTGGAAATTCACCATAAATTGTTAAAAGCTAACTAGAAGTCATGATTTATATGTACAGGTTCCTTATTGAGTCTAGTTTTATTAAAGACAAACGGCATAGTCATTGAAGCTCTGTACAGGGAGATATTTGATTCGTAATACACAGAGGTCAGAGTAGTCAAACCCTGAAATAGGGGAGAGTTTAACTAATAAACTGTACTAATTAGCCAAACCAAAAATTCTATAAAAAAATTAGTAGATAGATATATGAGTCTAGTTTCAAGAAAAATTTACGGAATTGGATTTCGAGTTTTGGAACTCAAGATATGATTTTTAAAGCGACTGTGATGCAGTTAGCCAGCTTGTCTGGAAATTTTAAAATGAATTGTATGAGCTGTTTAAGTAATGAATTGAGTTCGTTAACACCTCGTGTTTGACTCCAGAAACGGTCTCGGGTATGGGGCGTTACACAATCTGTGACAGCCCTAAACTGACCCTAGTCGGAAAGTGGTTTCGGGACCACGAAACCGAGTCCTATAAGAAATTAAAAGATATATTCCGTGTTTATAATGTGAGTAAATGCATGTGTGAAAGTTTCATGCATTAATTTGATTATTTTTATGTGAATTTAGTTAAAAAGGACTTATGTGAAAAATATTAAAATTGTGGTAGGTTGAAGTGTAGTGGTCAAATATTGCATGGCTTAAAATATGGGGATTTGCATTTCAAATTCCCCATTTTTATGTAAGTGGCCGGCCATGATGATGGTTGAATAGCCATATATGCATTATATATTATATTATAATAGTTAATGGTTTAAACTTTAAAATAAAAAAAGGGGAAGCCATACATCCTTGCCTTGTGCTTGCCAAATGTTGAGAAAGAAAGAAGAAATATAATTATTAAATGATATTTGGCCACTACATAGGTAAGTGGACGGTAATGGACCACCATTTAAAAGGTTTTGATATTAAATTACAAAGATTAATTTAGTAATTGGCTTATTAAAATGAAATATAATAGAAGATGGTGATAAAAACAAAGTTACATCCATCCTTTCTTGCATTTTTGCCGAAAACCATAAAGAAAAGAAAATGGAAATGAAGCTAGGGCATTCAGCTATGGTGAATGTATAGATTAAGGTATGTTTAATGCTCTTTCATTGAAAATCCTTGTATATTTGGAGTGGTCATCAAGTATAGAAGTCAGCTCATGGCAAAATTTTTGTAAATGGATGAAGATGACATTTGGTCATGGATGTTTATATTTCTTTGATGTTGGTTTCGATGTTTTGTGTATTGAGGGTTGATAATAGATGGAAGTCGAATGGTTGTTGTATGTAGATAGCATGCATGCTAATAATGTTTTTATTTTCTACTTAATATCTTATTGATTATGAGTTAACATGAATATTTAGTTGAACATATACCTTGAATTATGTTCAAAAATTTTAATTGATTAGTTGTACTCTTCTTTTTGCTTTTGAATATTTGAAATATTGAAGGTGAAAGGCTGGAAAATTTCAAGTTGAAATGTTGTCCAAATGCTAGAAATTTAGCATGCATATTCTTTTATTTAAATGCTTTGACCGAATGTTGAAAGTTAACTTGAATGCTGTCTGGTTGCTGCATGAGGGAGTTAAAATTGAACTTAAGATAGTTTATTACTAATTCATTTGCTGCTGTAATGCTGTAAACTATTGGCTGTCCAAATTAGGACAAATTTATGGTACTTAGCTAATTAATATGCTGCTGTAATACTTAAATTATTGGCTCTCCAAATTAGGACAAAATCATGGTGTTATGTACTAGCCGAGCTTTGAATTTAAATAATGGTTGGAGCACCGTGTGTTGTAATGAGATTATTTGAGTGAAATCATAGATATTTATATGATGAATTCAATTGTGGATATACATGCTTAAATAAGATGCATACATGAATGAATAGATAGCTTGGTGTTGCATGTATTCGGTCATAAAGGTGCACATGAGGAAATGTTAGATTAATTGTATTAAATTGCTCAATGTGATTAAAAATGCGTATGACCATTTTGTGTTTGAGCTATAGGTGGCCATATGACTTATCAAACTCCTTGTCATATTCGGCCATAAGCTAGCATAATGAGACTTTAATAAGTTAAATTTGTTTGAATTAGCTCAAGAGCTTAGAGGACCAAAGTTGGATAAGGGAAGCGAAAAAGTGATCGAATAGCCGCCGAAATCGTTCGACCACATCCGAGGTAAGTTTTAAGTGACTAAATGTTGAGTAAATTCAACTATAATAGGATATAATGAGTTGATTTAATAAGATATGATGTGGCCATGATATGTCTTAAACTCAAATGGTAAGTTCCTAAGTGTTTGGACTTGGAAATTTAAGAGCAAATTGTAATAATTTGCTCAGGACAGCCGCAGTAACGTGATTTTAGAAAATCACTATAAATGTTTGGTGTGGAATTATAGGCTGAATAAAATATACAATCAAAGCTTAATTAGTCTAGTTTCTTATAAAAGAGACCGTGTAAGCAAAGGAATTTCCTATAAAGAGATATTTAAAGTTGTGTGAGACGGTGTCAGAATGACTCCGTAATCCCCTGTTCTGTTTTAAGAAAATCACTATAATTTGTACAAAAATGGTTACAAGATAAAATTTATATGCTTAGACTCCTTAATGAGTCTAGTTTCAAATGAAATCAAATAGAACATACTTTGAATTCTGTACAATGAGAATTTTGATTCGTAGTGAAGACTGGTCAGATTAGTCAAACAGTGAAACAGGGGAAACTTTAAGAAAAATCTGGTATTGATTGGCCAAACCTAAAATTCTGAAAAATTTATGGATGAAAGATATACGAGTCTATATCCAGGGAAAATTAACGGCAAGTGATTTGGAGTCTTGTAGCTCCGGTTATAAATAATTTAGTGACCATTGCTCAGGAAAATAGCTCGTAGTGAATATGTGATTTTGTTGTAAACATGGATAAAACTTGTTTTAGTTGCTCATAAGCTATTGATTAAACCCATACTTGAATTCTAAATCGTGATATTGTAAGTTTATGAGTATTCGAATATGAAATGATAGTATGGCGTAAAATTGAATTATTCATTGGAAAGTGATGGATGTAGATTCGGCCAAGACCAAGTCTGTACATGATAGTATATGTGGTATGTGAAGTATATTTGAATAAATGTGAAAGTGTATATATGTGATAAGACCTAATGGCCGATGTGATGAATGTGAAAGTGTATATATGTGATAAGGTCGAATGGCCAATGTGATGAATGTGAAAGTGTATATATATGTGATAAGGCCTCATGGCCGATGTGATGAATGTGAAAGTGTATATATGTGATAAGGCCTAATGGCCGATGTGATGAATGTGAAAGTGTATATATGTGATAGGGCCGAGTGGCCAACGTGATGGATGTGAAAGTGTATAAATGTGATAAGTCCCGAAGGGCATTTGTGTCAGTACTATATCCGGGTTAAAACCCCGCAGGCTTTATGCGAGAATATTATCACTGATTAATGTCCGTAGGCTTCGTGCTCGTACTATATCCGAGCTCTAAAGACCCGATGACTACGTGTGGAGATTTTGTCCAGGTAAGCCCCGAACTAAAGGTTTTGCTGAAGATTCAAGTAAAGCGTAAGATTATATAACTTCACAGTAACAATTGGTAATAAATACGTTCAACGCGTTAAGTTGGTCAGGTATGTATTTTGAGATTATATTTAAGTTTGATTTAGACTAAATCACAAGGTCGTTATGTGATGCACATGTGAGTAAAGCAATAAGACTGTTCTATGATTATTGTGCATTTGGTCAATGTGGAAAGTCAAAAAAAAAATATGTAATGTACCTATGATCATAAGAGGTCACTATCAAGTGAGAATTTATCTGCCTATTATATATGGTGAGATGTGCATATTCGGTAAAGGGATGGTATGCCCGAAGGAAGAGTGAAATAAAAATACGAACAACTATGTTATAATTTGATTGTTATCTATTGACACTGCTTAAAACTTACTAAGCATTATAATGCTTACTCCGTGTACTTTGTTTCCTCTGTTTTATAGATCTCATTTGGAAGCTACAGGCTCGGGGATCATCAGCAACTAGTCACACTATCACTATCCACTGTTTGGTACTGCTACGTTTTGGATTATCTTATGGCATGTATAGAATAGACTAGTAGTGAGAGGATATTTTGGTTAATGTATATAAGCCATGCGAAAATGGCATCTTTTGAATGTGTACTTATAGAAGTTTAAATTGTATCCCTGACTGTCTTTAGTACTTATCTAAAGGAATGTTGAAAAAAAAAATTTACTGTTCTGATATGAGTTTCAAGACTGGTAATGCCCCTTTATCTATTCCGGCGACGGATACGGGATTGGGGTGTTACATTTTATTGGTATCAGAGCTACGGTTTAGTCGATTCTAGGACTAACGTAGCACGCGTGAGTCTATTTATACATGCCATAAAGTGATAAAATGATAGTGTGATGATTTTTAACTATTAAAATGTGTTTTCTGTAACGTAATGAATCTTGATCCCGACCGAGCTGTAGCAAGCTTCTGACTATGAGAATTTGCGATATAACTTCACTTAGATATGCCTGAATTATTAAGTTGATCAGGTGCGTATCATGTACTCGTATTTGAATTTCGATTTGGATTGAATTATAAGGGTATAAGTGATGCAATTTTGAAGGAGTGTTATGACTATAAATGTGATTTTTGTATATGGCTATGGAACTGGAAGTTGAATGGTCGATAAGCATGTTGTGTTTGTATTCAAGTAATGTAAATGATATACTAATGTGTATTGCTATATGTGTATATGTACATGAGAATTGAGAGTGATGTATCCGTCTAAGTCCCGAAGAGCATTCGTGCTAGTGATGTATCCGGGCTAAGTCCCGAAGAGCATTCGTGCTAGTGATGTATCCGGGCTAAGTCTCGAAGAGCATTCGTGCTAGTGATGTATCCGGGCTAAGTCTCGAAGAGCATTCGTGCTAGTGATGTATCCGGGCTAAGTCTCGAAGAGCATTCGTGCTAGTGATGTATCGGACTAAGTTCGAAGAGCATTCGTGCTAGTGATATATCCGTGCTAAACCCCGAAGAGCATTCGTGCTGGTGTTATATCCGGGCTAGGTCTCGAAGAGCAATCATGCTGGTGACGTGTATTCGGGCCTTCGTGCCTAGTAGGCTTCGTGCCGGTAATTTGAGCAAAGTTTAAGTGTTCATTACTATACGAATTCAAATTTAAATGAGATGATATGTTTAAAAGTGTACATACATGATGTTTATAGACTTGGTTAAGTCATTTCAATGTGTAATAACGAATGAATAAGAGCACTATGTGTGTGAATGATTAGAGGCACTGTGTGTGTGTGAATTCCTTTAACCGAGCACTATGAGTGCGAGATCGGTCAGTGGGCACTAAGTGTGTGAAGTGGAATTCATGTAAGACCTCGTCTGGGACGAAGGCATTGATTTGAGATAGTGTGTAAGACCATGTCTGGGACATGGCATCGGCTCGATATGTGAGGATATGTAAGACCATATCTAGGATATGGCATTGTAAGAGCTATATGTGCTTAATGAGTATCCATAATGATTTCGAATGATTCAACGGGTATATTTAAGATGATAAATAAAGTAAGATCAGAATAAGTGATACAGGTATGTACGGAAGGTATGTGAAAATCAAATGAAAGTAAAAATTGGTGAGTTCATATTATATTATGTTATGTATACTAAAGAAGTGAATACGTAAAAAGATGGTGGATATGTTGTTAAGAAGTAAATTCATGTTATAAATGTGTTACGGATTTAGTCTATGGAATGCTTGGTATATGAAGTCATATGTGCTATTGCTAAATGACCCTATTTTTTTTGTTAATCATATTCAAGAAATTATTTCGATTAAGTTCGACATTTGAAAGTCTGTAAGAATTTTTGAATGCTGATAATTTTGGATATATGGGTTATGTGCTAAAATAAACCCCATGCCGGTATACTATATGAGGCTTTATGCCAAATCGATTGTATACGGGTATCGTTAACGGTGATTGAATGTGCTAAATGAATTCAATGTTCAGGTATGTGGAAGTTGATTTCCTGTTGGAAATAGGTTAAGTTGAATAGTGAGATATGATGGAGTTATAAAGGATATTTATTGGGATGTTTGAGTATATGTGTACTTTCAGTCAGATTACAGCTTATACATGAATGAAAATGTGGGTTACGAATACGTGGGTTGATGATGTGAATTATACATGTTAATATGTGCTTAATATGTGTTTGAAATGCATTTGTGAATTAAATCAAGTGATTATTGCTTATGAAATCAAGAAAATGAGATATATGCGCATACTTGTAGAAATGTTTATGTATTTGTTTTAAGATAAGAAAATGATTTTTATAGATCGATGCGAAATCAATAATGAATTACAATTGCTATCAATGAGCTAATGTCTTTGCGGATATAATTCAATAAGAGGACGTTATCCTAAACTATGCATCGGTAGAAATTTTCGGGGACGAAAATTTCTTAAGTGGGGGAGAGTTGTGACAGCCCTAAACTGACCCTAGTCGGAAAGTGGTTTCGGGACCACGAAACCGAGTCCTATAAGAAATTAAAAGATATATTCCGTGTTTATAATGTGAGTAAATGCATGTGTGAAAGTTTCATGCATTAATTTGATTATTTTTATGTGAATTTAGTTAAAAAGGACTTATGTGAAAAATATTAAAATTGTGGTAGGTTGAAGTGTAGTGGTCAAATATTGCATGGCTTAAAATATGGGGATTTGCATTTCAAATTCCCCATTTTTATGTAAGTGGCCGGCCATGATGATGGTTGAATAGCCATATATGCATTATATATTATATTATAATAGTTAATGGTTTAAACTTTAAAATAAAAAAAGGGGAAGCCATACATCCTTGCCTTGTGCTTGCCAAATGTTGAGAAAGAAAGAAGAAATATAATTATTAAATGATATTTGGCCACTACATAGGTAAGTGGACGGTAATGGACCACCATTTAAAAGGTTTTGATATTAAATTACAAAGATTAATTTAGTAATTGGCTTATTAAAATGAAATATAATAGAAGATGGTGATAAAAACAAAGTTACATCCATCCTTTCTTGCATTTTTGCCGAAAACCATAAAGAAAAGAAAATGGAAATGAAGCTAGGGCATTCGGCTATGGTGAATGTATAGATTAAGGTATGTTTAATGCTCTTTCATTGAAAATCCTTGTATATTTGGAGTGGTCATCAAGTATAGAAGTCAGCTCATGGCAAAATTTTTGTAAATGGATGAAGATGACATTTGGTCATGGATGTTTATATTTCTTTGATGTTGGTTTCGATGTTTTGTGTATTGAGGGTTGATAATAGATGGAAGTCGAATGGTTGTTGTATGTAGATAGCATGCATGCTAATAATGTTTTTATTTTCTACTTAATATCTTATTGATTATGAGTTAACATGAATATTTAGTTGAACATATACCTTGAATTATGTTCAAAAATTTTAATTGATTAGTTGTACTCTTCTTTTTGCTTTTGAATATTGAAATATTGAAGGTGAAAGGCTGGAAAATTTCAAGTTGAAATGTTGTCCAAATGCTAGAAATTTAGCATGCATATTCTTTTATTTAAATGCTTTGACCGAATGTTGAAAGTTAACTTGAATGCTGTCTGGTTGCTGCATGAGGGAGTTAAAATTGAACTTAAGATAGTTTATTACTAATTCATTTGCTGCTGTAATGCTGTAAACTATTGGCTGTCCAAATTAGGACAAATTTATGGTACTTAGCTAATTAATATGCTGCTGTAATACTTAAATTATTGGCTCTCCAAATTAGGACAAAATCATGGTGTTATGTACTAGCCGAGCTTTGAATTTAAATAATGGTTGGAGCACCGTGTGTTGTAATGAGATTATTTGAGTGAAATCATAGATATTTATATGATGAATTCAATTGTGGATATACATGCTTAAATAAGATGCATACATGAATGAATAGATAGCTTGGTGTTGCATGTATTCGGTCATAAAGGTGCACATGAGGAAATGTTAGATTAATTGTATTAAATTGCTCAATGTGATTAAAAATGCGTATGACCATTTTGTGTTTGAGCTATAGGTGGCCATATGACTTATCAAACTCCTTGTCATATTCGGCCATAAGCTAGCATAATGAGACTTTAATAAGTTAAATTTGTTTGAATTAGCTCAAGAGCTTAGAGGACCAAAGTTGGATAAGGGAAGCGAAAAAGTGATCGAATAGCCGCCGAAATCGTTCGACCACATCCGAGGTAAGTTTTAAGTGACTAAATGTTGAGTAAATTCAACTATAATAGGATATAATGAGTTGATTTAATAAGATATGATGTGGCCATGATATGTCTTAAACTCAAATGGTAAGTTCCTAAGTGTTTGGACTTGGAAATTTAAGAGCAAATTGTAATAATTTGCTCAGGACAGCCGCAGTAACGTGATTTTAGAAAATCACTATAAATGTTTGGTGTGGAATTATAGGCTGAATAAAATATACAATCAAAGCTTAATTAGTCTAGTTTCTTATAAAAGAGACCGTGTAAGCAAAGGAATTTCCTATAAAGAGATATTTAAAGTTGTGTGAGACGGTGTCAGAATGACTCGTAATCCCCTGTTTGTTTTAAGAAAATCACTATAATTTGTACAAAAATGGTTACAAGATAAAATTTATATGCTTAGACTCCTTAATGAGTCTAGTTTCAAATGAAATCAAATAGAACATACTTTGAATTCTGTACAATGAGAATTTTGATTCGTAGTGAAGACTGGTCAGATTAGTCAAACAGTGAAACAGGGGAAACTTTAAGAAAAATCTGGTATTGATTGCCAAACCTAAAATTCTGAAAAATTTATGGATGAAAGATATACGAGTCTATATCAGGGAAAATTAACGGCAAGTGATTTGGAGTCTTGTAGCTCCGGTTATAAATAATTTAGTGACCATTGCTCAGGAAAACAGCTCGTAGTGAATATGTGATTTTGTTGTAAACATGGATAAAACTTGTTTTAGTTGCTCATAAGCTATTGATTAAACCCATACTTGAATTCTAAATCGTGATATTGTAATTTATGAGTATTCGAATATGAAATGATAGTATGGCGTAAAATTGAATTATTCATTGGAAAGTGATGGATGTAGATTCGGCCAAGACCAAGTCTGTACATGATAGTATATGTGGTATGTGAAGTATATTTGAATAAATGTGAAAGTGTATATATGTGATAAGACCTAATGGCCGATGTGATGAATGTGAAAGTGTATATATGTGATAAGGCGAATGGCCAATGTGATGAATGTGAAAGTGTATATATATGTGATAAGGCCTATGGCCGATGTGATGAATGTGAAAGTGTATATATGTGATAAGGCCTAATGCCGATGTGATGAATGTGAAAGTGTATATATGTGATAAGGCCTAATGGCCGATGTGATGAATGTGAAAGTGTATATATGTGATAGGGCCGAGTGGCCAACGTGATGGATGTGAAAGTGTATAAATGTGATAAGTCCCGAAGGGCATTTGTGTCAGTACTATATCCGGGTTAAAACCCGCAGGCTTTATGCGAGAATATTATCACTGATTAATGTCGTAGGCTTCGTGCTCGTACTATATCCGAGCTCTAAAGACCCGATGACTACGTGTGGAGATTTTGTCCAGGTAAGCCCCGAACTAAAGTTTTGCTGAAGATTCAAGTAAAGCGTAAGATTATATAACTTCACAGTAACAATTGGTAATAAATACGTTCAACGCGTTAAGTTGGTCAGGTATGTATTTTGAGATTATATTTAAGTTTGATTTAGACTAAATCACAAGGTCGTTATGTGATGCACATGTGAGTAAAGCAATAAGACTGTTCTATGATTATTGTGCATTTGGTCAATGTGGAAAGTCAAAAAAAAATATGTAATGTACCTATGATCATAAGAGGTCACTATCAAGTGAGAATTTATCTGCCTATTATATATGATAGATGTGCATATTCGGTAAAGGGATGGTATGCCCGAAGGAAGAGTGAAATAAAAATACGAACAACTATGTTATAATTTGATTGTTATCTGTTGACACTGCTTAAAACTTACTAAGCATTATAATGCTTACTCCGTGTACTTTGTTTCCTCTGTTTTATAGATCTCATTTGGAAGCTACAGGCTCGGGGATCATCAGCAACTAGTCACACTATCACTATCCACTGTTTGGTACTGCTACGTTTGGATTATCTTATGGCATGTATAGAATAGACTAGTAGTGAGAGGATATTTTGGTTAATGTATATAAGCCATGCGAAAATGGCATCTTTTGAATGTGTACTTATAAAGTTTAAATTGTATCCTGACTGTCTTTAGTACTTATCTAAAGGAATGTTCAAAAAAAAATTTACTGTTCTGATATGAGTTTCAAGACTGGTAATGCCCCTTTATCTATTCCGGGACGGATACGGGATTGGGGTGTTACATTTTATTGGTATCAGAGCAGGTTTAGTCGATTCTAGGACTAACGTAGCACGCGTGAGTCTATTTATCATGCCATAAAGTGATAAAATGATAGTGTGATGATTTTTAACTATTAAAATGTGTTTTCTGTAACGTAATGAATCTTGATCCCGACCGAGCTGTAGCAAGCTTCTGACTATGAGAATTTGCGATATAACTTCACTTAGATATGCCTGAATTATTAAGTTGATCAGGTGCGTATCATGTACTCGTATTTGAATTTCGATTTGGATTGAATTATAAGGGTATAAGTGATGCAATTTTGAAGGAGTGTTATGACTATAAATGTGATTTTTGTATATGGCTATGGAACTGGAAGTTGAATGGTCGATAAGCATGTTGTGTTTGTATTCAAGTAATGTAAATGATATACTAATGTGTATTGCTATATGTGTATATGTACATGAGAATTGAGAGTGATGTATCCGTCTAAGTCCCGAAGAGCATTCGTGCTAGTGATGTATCCGGGCTAAGTCCGAAGAGCATTCGTGCTAGTGATGTATCCGGGCTAAGTCTCGAAGAGCATTCGTGCTAGTGATGTATCCGGGCTAAGTCTCGAAGAGCATTCGTGCTAGTGATGTATCCGGACTAAGTTCGAAGAGCATTCGTGCTAGTGATATATCCGTGCTAAACCCCGAAGAGCATTCGTGCTGGTGTTATATCCGGGCTAGGTCCGAAGAGCAATCATGCTGGTGACGTGTATTCGGGCCTTCGTGCCTAGTAGGCTTCGTGCCGGTAATTTGAGCAAAGTTTAAGTGTTCATTACTATACGAATTCAAATTTAAATGAGATGATATGTTTAAAAGTGTACATACATGATGTTTATAGACTTGGTTAAGTCATTTCAATGTGTAATAACGAATGAATAAGAGCACTATGTGTGTGAATGATTAGAGGCACTGTGTGTGTGTGAATTCCTTTAACCGAGCACTATGAGTGCGAGATCGGTCAGTGGGCACTAAGTGTGTGAAGTGGAATTCATGTAAGACCTCGTCTGGGACGAAGGCATTGATTTGAGATAGTGTGTAAGACCATGTCTGGGACATGGCATCGGCTCGATATGTGAGGATATGTAAGACCATATCTAGGATATGGCATTGTAAGAGCTATATGTGCTTAATGAGTATCCATAATGATTTCGAATGATTCAACGGGTATATTTAAGATGATAAATAAAGTAAGATCAGAATAAGTGATACAGGTATGTACGGAAGGTATGTGAAAATCAAATGAAAGTAAAAATTGGTGAGTTCATATTATATTATGTTATGTATACTAAAGAAGTGAATACGTAAAAAGATGGTGGATATGTTGTTAAGAAGTAAATTCATGTTATAAATGTGTTACGGATTTAGTCTATGGAATGCTTGGTATATGAAGTCATATGTGCTATTGCTAAATGACCCTATTTTTTTTGTTAATCATATTCAAGAAATTATTTGATTAAGTTCGACATTTGAAAGTCTGTAAGAATTTTTGAATGCTGATAATTTTGGATATATGGGTTATGTGCTAAAATAAACCCCATGCCGGTATACTATATGAGGCTTTATGCCAAATCGATTGTATACGGGTATCGTTAACGGTGATTGAATGTGCTAAATGAATTCAATGTTCAGGTATGTGGAAGTTGATTTCCTGTTGGAAATAGGTTAAGTTGAATAGTGAGATATGATGGAGTTATAAAGGATATTTATTGGGATGTTTGAGTATATGTGTACTTTCAGTCAGATTACAGCTTATACATGAATGAAAATGTGGGTTACGAATACGTGGGTTGATGATGTGAATTATACATGTTAATATGTGCTTAATATGTGTTTGAAATGCATTTGTGAATTAAATCAAGTGATTATTGCTTATGAAATCAAGAAAATGAGATATATGCGCATACTTGTAGAAATGTTTATGTATTTGTTTTAAGATAAGAAAATGATTTTTATAGATCGATGCGAAATCAATAATGAATTACAATTGCTATCAATGAGCTAATGTCTTTGCGGATATAATTCAATAAGAGGACGTTATCCTAAACTATGCATCGGTAGAAATTTTCGGGGACGAAAATTTCTTAAGTGGGGGAGAGTTGTGACAGCCCTAAACTGACCCTAGTCGGAAAGTGGTTTCGGGACCACGAAACCGAGTCCTATAAGAAATTAAAAGATATATTCCGTGTTTATAATGTGAGTAAATGCATGTGTGAAAGTTTCATGCATTAATTTGATTATTTTTATGTGAATTTAGTTAAAAAGGACTTATGTGAAAAATATTAAAATTGTGGTAGGTTGAAGTGTAGTGGTCAAATATTGCATGGCTTAAAATATGGGGATTTGCATTTCAAATTCCCCATTTTTATGTAAGTGGCCGGCCATGATGATGGTTGAATAGCCATATATGCATTATATATTATATTATAATAGTTAATGGTTTAAACTTTAAAATAAAAAAAGGGGAAGCCATACATCCTTGCCTTGTGCTTGCCAAATGTTGAGAAAGAAAGAAGAAATATAATTATTAAATGATATTTGGCCACTACATAGGTAAGTGGACGGTAATGGACCACCATTTAAAAGGTTTTGATATTAAATTACAAAGATTAATTTAGTAATTGGCTTATTAAAATGAAATATAATAGAAGATGGTGATAAAAACAAAGTTACATCCATCCTTTCTTGCATTTTTGCCGAAAACCATAAAGAAAAGAAAATGGAAATGAAGCTAGGGCATTCGGCTATGGTGAATGTATAGATTAAGGTATGTTTAATGCTCTTTCATTGAAAATCCTTGTATATTTGGAGTGGTCATCAAGTATAGAAGTCAGCTCATGGCAAAATTTTTGTAAATGGATGAAGATGACATTTGGTCATGGATGTTTATATTTCTTTGATGTTGGTTTCGATGTTTTGTGTATTGAGGGTTGATAATAGATGGAAGTCGAATGGTTGTTGTATGTAGATAGCATGCATGCTAATAATGTTTTTATTTTCTACTTAATATCTTATTGATTATGAGTTAACATGAATATTTAGTTGAACATATACCTTGAATTATGTTCAAAAATTTTAATTGATTAGTTGTACTCTTCTTTTTGCTTTTGAATCTTCGAAATATTGAAGGTGAAAGGCTGGAAAATTTCAAGTTGAAATGTTGTCCAAATGCTAGAAATTTAGCATGCATATTCTTTTATTTAAATGCTTTGACCGAATGTTGGAAGTTAACTTGAATGCTGTCTGGTTGCTGCATGAGGGAGTTAAAATTGAACTTAAGATAGTTTATTACTAATTAATTTGCTGCTGTAATGCTGTAAATTATTGGCTGTCCAAATTAGGACAAATTTATGGTACTTAGCTAATTAATATGCTGCTGTAATACTTAAATTATTGGCTCTCCAAATTAGGACAAAATCATGGTGTTATGTACTAGCCGAGCTTTGAATTTAAATAATGGTTGGAGCACCGTGTGTTGTAATGAGATTATTTGAGTGAAATCATAGATATTTATATGATGAATTCAATTGTGGATATACATGCTTAAATAAGATGCATACATGAATGAATAGATAGCTTGGTGTTGCATGTATTCGGTCATAAAGGTGCACATGAGGAAATGTTAGATTAATTGTATTAAATTCTCAATGTGATTAAAAATGCGTATGACCATTTTGTGTTTGAGCTATAGGTGGCCATATGACCTATCAAACTCCTTGTCATATTCGGCCATAAGCTAGCATAATGAGACTTTAATAAGTTAAATTTGTTTGAATTAGCTCAAGAGCTTAGAGGACCAAAGTTGGATAAGGGAAGGGAAAAAGTGATCGAATAGCCGCCGAAATCGTTCGACCACATCCGAGGTAAGTTTTAAGTGACTAAATGTTGAGTAAATTCAACTATAATAGGATATAATGAGTTGATTTAATAAGATATGATGTGGCCATGATATGTCTTAAACTCAAATGGTAAGTTCCTAAGTGTTTGGACTTGGAAATTTAAGAGCAAATTGTAATAATTTGCTCAGGACAGCCGCAGTAACGTGATTTTAGAAAATCACTATAAATGTTTGGTGTGGAATTATAGGCTGAATAAAATATACAATCAAATCTTAATTAGTCTAGTTTCTTATAAAAGAGACCGTGTAAGCAAAGGAATTTCCTATAAAGAGATATTTAAAGTTGTGTGAGACGGTGTCAGAATGACTCCGTAATCCCCTGTTCTGTTTTAAGAAAATCACTATAATTTGTACAAAAATGGTTACAAGATAAAATTTATATGCTTAGACTCCTTAATGAGTCTAGTTTCAAATGAAATCAAATAGAACATACTTTGAATTCTGTACAATGAGAATTTTGATTCGTAGTGAAGACTGGTCAGATTAGTCAAACAGTGAAACAGGGGAAACTTTAAGAAAAATCTGGTATTGATTGCCAAACCTAAAATTCTGAAAAATTTATGGATGAAAGATATACGAGTCTATATCAGGGAAAATTAACGCAAGTGATTTGGAGTCTTGTAGCTCCGGTTATAAATAATTTAGTGACCATTGCTCAGGAAAACAGCTCGTAGTGAATATGTGATTTTGTTGTAAACATGGATAAAACTTGTTTTAGTTGCTCATAAGCTATTGATTAAACCCATACTTGAATTCTAAATCGTGATATTGTAAGTTTATGAGTATTCGAATATGAAATGATAGTATGGCGTAAAATTGAATTATTCATTGGAAAGTGATGGATGTAGATTCGGCCAAGACCAAGTCTGTACATGATAGTATATGTGGTATGTGAAGTATATTTGAATAAATGTGAAAGTGTATATATGTGATAAGACCTAATGGCCGATGTGATGAATGTGAAAGTGTATATATGTGATAAGGTCGAATGGCCAATGTGATGAATGTGAAAGTGTATATATATGTGATAAGGCCTAATGGCCGATGTGATGAATGTGAAAGTGTATATATGTGATAAGGCCTAATAGCCGATGTGATGAATGTGAAAATGTATATATGTGATAAGGCCTAATGGCCGATGTGATGAATGTGAAAGTGTATATATGTGATAGGGCCGAGTGGCCAACGTGATGGATGTGAAAGTGTATAAATGTGATAAGTCCCGAAGGGCATTTGTGTCAGTACTATATCCGGGTTAAAACCCCGCAGGCTTTATGCGAGAATATTATCACTGATTAATGTCCGTAGGCTTCGTGCTCGTACTATATCCGAGCTCTAAAGACCCGATGACTACGTGTGGAGATTTTGTCCAGGTAAGCCCCGAACTAAAGGTTTTGCTGAAGATTCAAGTAAAGCGTAAGATTATATAACTTCACAGTAACAATTGGTAATAAATACGTTCAACGCGTTACGTTGGTCAGGTATGTATTTTGAGATTATATTTAAGTTTGATTTAGACTAAATCACAAGGTCGTTATGTGATGCACATGTGAGTAAAGCAATAAGACTGTTCTATGATTATTGTGCATTTGGTCAATGTGGAAAGTCAAAAAAAAATATGTAATGTACCTATGATCATAAGAGGTCACTATCAAGTGAGAATTTATCTGCCTATTATATATGATGAGATGTGCATATTCGGTAAAGGGATGGTATGCCCGAAGGAAGAGTGAAATAAAAATACGAACAACTATGTTATAATTTGATTGTTATCTGTTGACACTGCTTAAAACTTACTAAGCATTATAATGCTTACTCCGTGTACTTTGTTTCCTCTGTTTTATAGATCTCATTTGGAAGCTACAGGCTCGAGGATCATCAGCAACTAGTCACACTATCACTATCCACTGTTTGGTACTGCTACGTTTTGGATTATCTTATGGCATGTATAGAATAGACTAGTAGTGAGAGGATATTTTGGTTAATGTATATAAGCCATGCGAAAATGGCATCTTTTGAATGTGTACTTATAGAAGTTTAAATTGTATCCCTGACTGTCTTTAGTACTTATCTGAAGGAATGTTGAAAAAAAAAATTTACTGTTCTGATATGAGTTTCAAGACTGGTAATGCCCCTTTATCTATTCCGGCGACGGATACGGGATTGGGGTGTTACACAATCGATGAGTTAGTTCCATAACAATGCACCATTTAAATTTGTCTTAGATGAACTCATCATTCAACATTTTCATATTATAACTCATATTAATCCCGTTGGGTTTCTCAGAAATCTCAATGGATTTTCCATTTACCGTTAAGTCATAAGAGCGATCATCTCAAGTACGCACTCCTGCAAACCTCACATCTTACAGTGCAGTTACCAGTCCAGGCTGAATCCCCCGTAATATAAACTCATGGAGTGATGTCGGGATTACCAGTCTAGCCTAAATCCCTCGTAATGACAAGCACTCTCAATGAGCTCAGATCTGAATTACCAATCCAGGCTAAATTCAAACCCTAATCGGATTACCCGTCCAGCCTAAATCCACAATGCATACATATTCTTCGGGAGGCTCGATCACTCAAGGAACACCCGTCCGGGCTAAATCCTTTTAACACATGCAAGATCTCAAGTTATGTAAACCATGGTTTATCCATCGAATTTCCTTTTTTACTTCAACCGGGACATTTATTATCATATCATTATTATTGACATATTTCATGGATTTTCATGCCATCAATCTAACGAAATATCATGCATTAGTAACACATGTAATTAGGCATATTAATAGTTCACTTTAAGTTATTCGAACTTACCTGGTTTTTCGTCTCGATTTCGCGTTTTGGTTATTTCGAAACCATTCGTTTTCCTCGATCGACCTCCAGAATTTGTTCTTTGGGGTCTATAACAATAAAATAAGTCATCAATACCTCACATTATTCTTTTTTAGCCTAAATTTCACCCCTAAAAAATGACCATTTTGCCCCTAACCTTTCACATTTTTACGATTTAGTCCATAGGCTCGTATAATAAAATGCATGCAATTTCTACCTTACCCAAACCTAGCCGAGTGTTCTTTCCTCTTATGGAAGCCCACATTTCTCCATTATTTCTCATTTTTACCACATATTTTACATCTTTTTCAAAAAGGTCTCTTAAGGGTTTTTTTTCATGAAAATCACCTAGAAAAAGATGTTTAACACACATCAAACTTTCATATTTATCCATAAAACATCAAAGAATAAACATGTCACACATAGGTCACTTTACAAACATGAGCCCTAACTCAAAATATGGGTAGAAATGGAGAGAGCAAGCTACCGAGATTTCAAAAATATGAAGAACATTAAAAACGGGGCTTGGGAGCACTTACTATTGAGCTTGAAAATGTTGAAAACCCTAGGTATAGAGGGCTTGAGAAATCTGGCTGGATGAGGGAGAAGAATGGCTGATTTTTACCTTCATTTTCCCATTTTATTTCATTAATTAGCCAAATGACCAAAAGGCCCTTAAGCCCTTTCTTTAAAATTTTATCCATACATGCCCATTTTTGTCCAAAAACTTAAAAATTGGGCAAATTACTCTTTAATACCTTCTAATTAATAATTTAAAGCAATTTCATACAAATTGCTTCTAGAATCCAAGTTTTACAATTTATTCAATTTGCTCCTTATTTTCCAATCGGACATCTTACTCATAAAATTTCCTCATGAAACTTTAACACATGCATGTTTTTGTTTTCTAGACCTAATAATAATCATAAAATAAATATTTCAACGTCGAATTTATGGTCCTGTAACCACTGTTCTGACTAGGCCCTATTTTGGGATGTTACATTGTATGTAAATAATAAACAACATAGATCATGAAAAATTTCATAGATCAAAAATACTACCAATTATCACCACTTTATCAGTTTACACATAATGAACATAGTGAGGGTTGATAATAAATGTCATTGAACATTATAACTTATGTGACAGCCCTAAATTGACCCTAGTCGGAAAGTGGTTTCGGGACCACTAAACCGAGTCACCGAAGTATTTGAATATGATATTTATTGTCTAAAATATGTGAATATGAATGTGTGAAAGTTTTAAGCTTCGATTTAGTCGATTGCATGTGAATTTAGTTAATAGGACTTATGTGTGACACTTTTGAAATGTGATAGGTTAATCTATAAGGAACTATTAATGCATGTTATAAAAATGATAGGTTTGCATGTCAAATTAACCAAAAAATCAAGATGGTGGCCGGCCATGCTATGGGTTAAAGCATATTATAAACATTTTGTGTTAATGTTTTATGTTAGAAATAATAAAATAAAAGGTTAGTAATAAAGTAATGAAAAGGGAGGGGTGATGAAAACAAAGTTGTCTCATCCATGCTCCCCCATTGCCGTGACTTGAAGAAGGAAGAAGAAGAGGATTCTCTTGCTTCATGTTCGGTTGGTTGATGTTTAGGAAGAGGTATCTTTGATGTTATTCCATGAAATTCATGCATATTTTTAGATGTTGGTTTAAATTCTTTTGCTATTTGATGGAGATGATACTCGGCCATGGGTGTTGTCTTCTTGGTTGGTGTTTGATGTTGTGGTGATGAGGCATGAAGATGATTGAGTTTGAGTGCTTAATAAAAAGGATAGGTCTTAACAACTTCATGAAGTATTCGGCCATGGTGCTAAAATGTTGTATTGTGTTTAAACTTAGAATTTTTAGTTATATGGATGTGTTAAATTGCTTGAAATGTTAGATTAATTTGAACTCATCACCAAGTTCTTTAGGCAACCCATGTTAAAAATTTCGGTATTGAGATGCCTAGAACTTTCGGCCATAGTAGCGATGGAGAAATAAGGTTTTTGTTTCTTGTTAAATTGGATGTATCTTGTTGTATGCGTGCTTGAAAAAACTATGATTAAATAGATGCATAGATTCAAGGTGGGAAGAATTGGCTATTATGCTTGATACTAATGCCGAATATGAGAATGTTGTACTTGAAAAATGTAGGTGAACATGACAAGTGTATTCGGCTTAGGGCATAAAGGATATGAAAATTTGGTATTTATTTTTGATTGTGTGTGTAAGACCATGGATAATTGGCTGCACAAATATTATAAATACATAATGTATGTTAAATTTATTAAGCTACAAAACATTATACATGTTCGGCCAAGGTAAATTATTTGAGTAAAGTATATCTTGATGGTACATTTCGGCTAGTATAAAATGTATATGGATGTCGTATAACTATGTTTAATTTGGGAAGTAAATTGTTTGATTTAGCTCAAGAGCCTAGAGGATCAAAGTTGGATAAGGGAAAGGAAAAAGTGATCGAATAGCCGTCGAAATCGTTCGACAACATCCAAGGTAAGTCTTCGAGTAATGAAACTTAGTTTATGATTTGATTAAGTCATGACATATAAGCATAACAAATAAACGGTGATATAATGATTCTACTTGAATTATATATTGAGCTGATTAGTTTATACCTATGACGGGTAGCCGAATGTGTATAGAGATCATGTTATAAAGCCAATCAAAATCATGCTCTTTGTATGTGGCTATTGAGCCGAAATTGGTAAGGTTTGATAAGTGTCTTGTGTTTGAGCTTTAGTAATGAAAATGAAATATGGATGTGTCATGATTTATTGATATTTGTGCATGATTATTCGAATGATATCCGGGCTAAGTCCCGAAGGAATTTGTGCTAGTGACTATATCCGGGCTAAGTCCCGAAGGCATTTGTGCTAGTGACTATATCCGGGCTAAATCCCGAAGGCATTTGTGCTAGTGACTATATCCGGGCTAAGACCCGAAGGTATTTGTGCGAGTTGCTATATCCGGATAAATCCCGAAGGTACTTGGGTTTGGAAGTGAGCGACCTTGCTGTAATAATTCCAATTAATACGCTCATAAAATCCAAACGATAAGGTATGTTTCGTATATGCTTCGGAAAAGTCGATTCCAATTAAATAGTATTCGCTCAATTGATTAACGAACTTTCAGCCTTTAGTTAGGTTTGATACCTTGTGTATGAATATATTGATTGAAGCGTGGAGTAAGTATGATTTTGAGAATATGCATATATGAAATTATTCATTTAGCCATATGAACGTTATACTTTAGTCGTGTAACGTCCTAATTTTCGGATTTATTCGCGGTTTTCAATATTTTGTAAAGATTTTAAAATCTTGTATTTGGATGTGAAATTATTATTTTGAGTAGGTAAATGGGCTTATAGAAGGCCCATGTGTTGGCCAAAACCTGGTTGAAGTTTTGAATTTTTGGACTTAGGAGTTAGGGGTTCTGGCTAGATGGTCCTTGTATAGAGTTATGGGCAAATTGCATCACAAAAAGAGCCTTAGTAAAGTGGCAAGGGTGACGCCACTAGGCTCCTAAAAATGTGGCGTGTGGAGCTTTGAAGGAGGCATGGGATCGATTCCCTGTGTTGACAAATGGATGCATTTATTTTTAAGTGCAGGAGGGGTGTGTTGGAGTCCAGGTGGATTCTGCTAAAGGAGAGTTTGGATTAGTCCAAACGCTTGGATTAAGGAGTGATAAGGGGAGAGATTTAAGGGATTAGGAGAGAGGATAGGAGTTGGCCGAATATTGGGAATTGAAGGGGGAAAAATCGGCAGAGGGTTTTGAGGTTAGTATTTTGGCACCTAGGGTATTGAGTGGTGCCGTCCTGTTCTGCTCAGACATCACAAGGGTTTCTTTTTCTCTCTTCTTCCTCTCTAGCCGAAACTACCACCTCCCCTATTCTTCTTTTTTCTATTTCTCTTCTTCAAAACCATTCATCAATTCTGCTGTTCATCAATACTTTTGTCGAAGTCGCAAAAGCCGAAATCCTGTGATCACTGCTTGTGCCGATTTCTTCAAAGCCAGGTCCTTCTATGTTCTTTTGTTTTTATTAATCCACGATTATCTTTTCTTAATCCTAGATACCTGACGGCAATTTTACTTCAAGGTTATAGTTCCATATTGTCATCTCCTTCATCACCCAAAAGCCGAAAAACCATAGATTTGGGGGTTTACGAAACTTCAAGACTTTGGGAGTCGAGTTCTACCGTTTTTTTATAGATAAATCTACACCAGATTGCGTGGAGATCAAAAAGGAGTAAGGGGTAAGTGTTCATCCTCTCTGATCTGGTCATATTTTACAAAGCTAGGAAAAGACGAAGTCCCTAAAATCTAGGGAGGCTGTCGACTTGGGCATGTGGCTCTAAGGGTTTTTAACTGACGTTTTCTGTCAATGATTAGTGTCTTCTTAAGTGTTGGATTGAAGGCGTGGGTTGTTGGAGCAATTGGATTCGGAGCTAGCTATCGATTTTGGCAAAAAGGTAAGGTTTCAAAGGCTTTTAGGGACATGGTTTGAGCATGGATGAGTAAGTTTTGGGGTTTAGTGATTATGGTTTGTAAATAAGGACTGTGCTAATCAATTGTAGGACATCGGAAGAGATCTCAGTAGTAGTTGTCACGAAACAGGTGTGTACCGAACACCCTTCCTTAGCTCAATTTGGCAAAAGCAGAAATACCGAAATTCCGGCATTTCATAAGCTTGTGAGTATGCGAATGCTCTCAAGACATAGAGTAATTGTTAGATCTAGCACCGCAAAGTGGTAAGTAAGTTCGTGTGATGTTTTAACGTACTTCGGAAAAAGAGGGCCTCGATGGGCCAAAACTGGGCCCAATGGGCTTACGGACCAATATGGGTAAGAGATGGGCAAAGTAGCATGTTAGTTAGATGGTGGGACCAAAATTGCATAAAACGGCTAAAAATTACTGAAATAACGTGTGTAGTTGCGTAAGTACGAAATTACCCCTAAAGAGCATAATTACCGAAATACCCCCAGGGTTTAAATTGGCTAAACTGCATGATTGATTAATATTGTATTGTACATGATATGCTTTATTAATATCTGTTGCATGGGATTGGGGTAATTGATGGAGGAAGTATTGAAAATGGTTTATCCACGTACTGGAGGCTTTGCCTCAACTTACTGATATTTGAGCAGCGTTGCTGCAACTGTGGAGTGTAGGGCTGGGTGGGTTGAGATATTCCCCACATGGAGTGTAGGGCTGGTACGGGGCAATGTAGCGGTTGGTGGGTTGAGTAGTCTCCTCAGTTGGGTTTGCATTCATTACTACTGTTGTTACTTATGTTACTGAACTAGGCCTATGGGCCACACTGTTATGTTAAAAAGGGCTAAGGCCTTGCTACTGTATTCTGAAAAGGGCTTCGGTCCACTGTGTACTGTTATCTGAATAGGGCTTAGGCCCAATGGGCTCGAGCTGATTTGGGCTTTGGATGGGTTTCTGTATACACTGAGTTTTCCCAAACTCACCCCTTCCTCTTCCATCCTTGCAGGTGAGCCCTAGTTGGTGGACTTGGAGCTGGGCGGGATTCAGAGTGGCCATGAAGATTGATTGCCGATTTTAAATAAGTTTAGCATTTAATTTGGATTATTTATTATGCTTAAAGTTGTAATAAGGCCGCTCTTCTTAATTAATTTTATTTTGGGGATTATTAAACTGGTTAGCACTAGGGTTCGTTTTATAAAAACTACTCGTTTTTAAAAGATCACGATGATGCGCAAAGTTTTCGCAAAGTAAATGTTTTTCCAAAAAAATTAATATTTTAAGCAAACGTTTTTCAACCTTAATCATTTTCTTAAGATGGACATAACCAAACGATTTCCTCCAAATTATACGAGATGTTAGGGTGTGGCAATGGCGGTGTGCATGTCTAGGATTGGATCCGAAGGGAGCTTGGTACTTAAGCAGTCCGACGGACTCACCTCCTCTTCTTCCTGGTATCCTACCTGGTGCACAGCTTCCGTTCACTTTAACCTACTTTCAAAAGTGTCTTATACAACACCAACTAAGTTTTCCAAACTAAGTAATACGGAATGTTTTGAACGCATCGATGTGGCGCATCAGATCCGGTCATAACGTCTAGGCCGGGTTTGGGGTGTTACATTTAGTGGTATCAGAGCCTAGGTTGCAACAACTCCGCTGTGGATCGGGTCCGAAAATCTTTAAAAAAAAGAGTTTTTTTCCTATAAGTTTTTCAAAGATGTTCAAAGTTTTTCTATTGAACGAGGTTAAAATCAATAGTTTTAAAATAAAAGTGTTTTCAAATAAAATTTTTTTCGGTAAACAAAAACATGGGTTTTTTATGGACTGATAAGGAAGTGGTACACTGAATCCCCGGCACCAAGTCTGTAAGTGTTCTTTTTCTGGTTTAAATATTTATATGGAACTGGACTGGAAATAATACTATAGATAGTACTGAGCCTTAGAGATAGTGTTATTGATAATGTAGTATTAGGGCTACAAAACTGAGACCGTAGCTAAATCGTGATTACGCGAAAATAACTCTGAAACTTTATCTGTTCATAAGACATTCTGTAATAAATAGTGGAACCAGTAAACTAATTTCAAAAAATTTGTAATCGGATAAATCGTTATGAGTACAAGGGCTACTCGGGGAAGAGGCCGTGGTCGAGGCCGAGGTAGCACTCAAGCCGGATCTGCGTCATCTGAACACATGCCAGCTGACGAGGTACGTCCACCACCTGTTAATGAAAATGGGCCGTATGACCGGGCCGCAGGGGATGACGCTTTGTCTCAGGCCATGTTGAGGGTTTTTGAAAGGGTGGCCGGATCTAACGTCGGGCCCATGAATAGGGGGTCCATTTCTGAACGACTTCGGGCCAACGGAGCTGAGATTTTTAGGGGCGTATCTGGAGTGGCCCCAAATGGTGCTGAGTACTGGTTGGAAGCCACAGAGCGGATCATGGATGACCTAGACTGCTCAGTAGAATAGAAATTGAAAGGGGCGGTGCCGTTGCTGCGGGATGAAGCGTATCAGTGGTGGATTACTGTGAGAGAGGGTACCCCAGCTGAGAGGGTAACATGGGAGCTGTTCAAACAGACCTTTAAGGCAAAATATGTTGGAGCTAGCTATGTGGATGCACGCAGAAAGGAGTTCTTGAATCTGACTCAGAGAGAGCGAGATTTCGCTGCACTGGTAGAGAAGGCTAAGATAGCCGAGGAGGTGAAATAAACCGAATGGAAGAATCGTGATAGGGATCAGAATCGGTTCAGGAGGGATGCTGGACCAGCGGGTGCTGCAAATCGAAATGTTAAGAGAGCTAGGATGGAGGAACCGGTTCGAACAGTTCCGGTGGACACAGGTAGACCGCAAGCATATGGGGATTACGGCAGAACGCATCAAGGAGAGTGCTGGAAGCGTTCTGGGGCTTGTCTTCGTTGTGGGTCTAAGGAGCATAGGATTAAGGATTGTCCTAGGAGGGCTACTCAGGCTCAGGTGGCCGAACAAGGGGCTGTGCGACCGGTTCAACCTGTGAGGGATGGACCGCCGCTGCCAAGAGGTCGTGGACAAGGTCGCGGAGGTAATGGCCGTGGACGTGGGGCACTCGGCAGGGGTATTGGTAACGCAGATGCTCGTCAGCCAGCTTTGGTGTATGCTGCTCGTCGCCGCGAGGAGGGTGACACACCTGATGTCATAACTGGTACGTTTCTTGTATATGGTGTACCTTATACTGCTCTGATTGATGTGGGATCAACCCATTCATATGTGGCTTATAACATTTCTGGGGCACTGGGTGTGCACTCTGAGGAGACTGTATGTGGGGTGTCTGTGATAAGTCCTTTAGGTCATTCGGTTAAGGTAGAGAACTCTTCAAGGAGGTGCCTCTGGAGATTCAAGGCAGGGTTTTCTGTGGGGATTTGATGGAGTTACCATTTGAAGAATTCGATTTGATACTAGGGATGGACTGGTTGACCAAGCATAAGGCAACTTTAGATTGTGCAGCTAAGAGGATGGTGTTAAGGACTGTCAATGATGAAGAGGTAATGATTATTGGAGAACGAAGGGATTACTTCTCCAATGTAGTATCGACGTTGAGGGCTAAGAAACTGATGCGCAAGGGATGCGAGGCATATCTGGCTTTGGTAAGCCAAGCTGAAGCGGAGGATCTGACCGTGGAGACCATCAGAACTGTTAGGGAATTCCGAGATGTTTTTTCGGAAGAGCTTCCTGGATTATCTCCGAATCGGGAAGTTGAGTTTGGAATCGATTTGTTGCCTGGAACAGCTCCAGTATCTATTGCACCCTATAGGATGGCACCGAAGGAGTTAGTGGAACTGAAAGCTCAACTTCAAGAGTTGTTAGATAGAGGCTTCATTAGGCCTAGTGGGTCTCCTTGGGAAGCACCGGTCCTGTTTGTGAAGAAAAAGGATGGAACGATGCGTATGTGCATCGATTATCGTCAGTTGAACAAACTGACGATTAAGAATAAGTATCCACTACCAAAGATTGACGATCTGTTTGATCAACTGAGGGGAGCTTCGGTATTCTCCAAAATCGATCTTCGTTCTGGATACCATCAACTAGGGGTAAAAGAAGGGGATATTCATAAAATAACATTTCGAACTCGATATGGACATTATGAGTTTGTGGTCATGCCGTTTGGGCTGACGAACGCACTTGCAGCTTTTATGGATCTGATGAATCGAGTATTCCAACCTTACTTGGATTGGTTCGTAGTCGTCTTTATCGACGATATCCTGGTATACTCTGAAACGGAGGCGAAGCATGATGAGCATCTCCGTATTGTGCTGCAAGTGTTAAGGGAAAAGGAGCTCTATGCAAAATTTAGCAAGTGTGAATTCTGGTTGAAGGAGGTAACCTTCCTAGGGCATGTGGTCTCTACCGAGGGGATTAAGGTGGATCCTCGTAAAATTGAAGCGATTCTGGAATGGAAGCCACCTAGGTCAGTATCGGAAATTCAGAGTTTCCTAGGGTTGGCAGGTTACTACAGAAGGTTTGTGGAAGGTTTCTCGGTGATGGCGGTACCCTTGACAAAACTCAGAAGGAAAGGAGTACCATTTGTCTGGACCGAGAAACAGCAAAAAGCTTTTGATCGGTTGAAAAAGGTATTGACCGAAGTGCCAGTGTTGATTCAACCGGTGTCTGGGAAGGACTTTACTGTATACAGCGATGCGTCGCATGTGGGTTTAGGTTGCGTACTGATGCAAGAGGACAAGGTGGTCGCTTATGCATCGCGACAGCTTAAGGCTCATGAGGTGAATTACCCTACGCATGATTTGGAGCTAGCAGCGGTGATTTTTGCGTTAAAAATTTGGAGACACTACTTATATGGGGAAAAGTGCATCATATACACAGATCATAAAAGCCTAAAGTATCTGTTGACTCAGAAGGAGTTGAACCTTAGGCAACGTAGATGGGTGGAGTTGCTTAAGGATTACGACTGTTCGATAGAGTACCACCCAGGAAAAGCTAATGTGGTGGCGGATGCGTTGAGTCGAAGGGTTGTTACTGACTTGAGATCCTTATTCGCACGTTTAAGTCTGTACAATGATGGAAGCTTATTGGCAGAACTGCAGGTAAGGCCTACTTGGACTGAGCAGATTAAGGAAAAACAGTTGAAGGACGATTCATTAGCTCTTCGGTTCCAGCAAGTTAAGAGTGGTGAGAATGAGGATTTTGGGTTGAACAGTGAAGGAGTTCTGTGCTTTCGTGGAAGGGTTTGTATTCCAAAGAACCCTGAATTGAGGCAGTTAATTCTAAAAGAGGCTCATAGTGGACTCTGTGCCATGCATCCTAGAGGGAATAAGTTATATCGAGACTTGCGAGAGATGTACTGGTGGCCCGGATTAAAATGAGAGGTGACTGAATTTGGTGGGAAATGTCTGACGTGCCAGCAGGTTAAGGCTGAGCACCAATTGCCTTCGGGATTACTGCAACCTGTGAAAATTCCGCTATGGAAGTGGGAAAGAGTAACAATGGACTTTGTGAGTGGGTTACCTTTGACACCCACCAAGAAAGATTCGGTGTGGGTGGTTGTGGATAGGTTAACAAAATCTGCTCTTTCATACCTGTTCGTACCAACTACTCACTGAGAAAGTTGGCCAAGTTATATGTGGCGAAAGTAGTGCGACTGCATGGGGTGCTAGTGTCGATAATATCTGATCGAGACCCTAGGTTTATGTCTCAGTTTTGGCAAAAGTTGCAAGAAGCGTTGGGTACACGATTGGATTTTAGCACCGCTTTTCACCCACAGACAGATGGATAGTTAGAAAGGGTTATTCAGGTTCTGGAAGATATGTTAAGAGGTTGTATCATTGATTTTCGTGGAAGTTGGGAGGACTACTTGCCGTTGGCGAAGTTTGCATACAATAACAGCTATCAAGCAAGTATTCAGATGGCACCATATGAAGCGCTTTATGGGCGAAAATGTCGTACGCCGACGTGTTGGACAGAGTTGGGTGAACGACGAGTGCTTGGACCGGAATTGGTGGCAGACACTGAAAGCAAGGTTAGGCTGATAAGGGATCGGTTAAAGGAGGCATCCGATAGACAGAAGTCGTATGCGGATCTGAAGCGCAAGGAGATTGAGTTCGCTGTTGGGGATATGGTTTTCTTGAAGGTTTCCCCTTGGAAGAAAATTTTGAGATTTGGTAAGAAGGGTAAGTTGAGCCCACGGTTTATTAGGCCTTACCGAATTGTTAAGCGGGTTGGACCAGTGGCTTATCAGCTAGAGTTACCACCAGAACTGCATTGTATCCACGATATTTTTAATGTATCCATGCTGAGGCGGTATCGATCTGACCCAACTCATATCATACCAGTTACAGAGATCGAGGTGCAGTCAGATTTAACTTTCGAAGAGGAACCTGTGCAAATACTTGATCGTGAGGTCAAGGTGTTGAGAAGGAAATCAGTTCCACTAGTGAAAGTACTTTGGAGGAACCATGGCAAGGAAGAAGCTGTTTGGGAGACTGAAGAGGCTATGCGTCAACAGTACCCTCAACTGTTCTAATAAGGTAAAATTTCGAGGTCGAAATTTCTTTAAGGAGGGTAGAATTGCAACGTCCTGATTTTCGGATTTATTCGCGGTTTTCAATATTTTGTAAAGATTTTAAAATCTTGTATTTGGATGTGAAATTAATATTTTGAGTAGGTAAATGGGCTTATAGAAGGCCCATGTGTTGGCCAAAACCCGGTTGAAGTTTTGAATTTTTGGACTTAGGAGTTAGGGGTTCTGGCTAGATGGTCCTTGTATAGAGTTATGGGCAAATTACATCACAAAAAGAGCCTTAGTAAAGTGGCAAGGGTGACGCCACTAGGCTCCTAAAAATGTGGCGTGTGGAGCTTTGAAGGAGGCATGGGATCGATTCCTTGTGTTGACAAATGGATGCATTTCTTTTTAAGTGCAGGAGGGGTAGTGTTGGAGTCCAGGTGGATTCTGCTAAAGGAGAGTTTGGATTAGTCCAAACGCTTGGATTAAGGAGTGATAAGGGGAGAGATTTAAGGGATTAGGAGAGAGGATAGGAGTTGGCCGAATATTGGGAATTGAAGGGGGAAAAATCAGCAGAGGGTTTTGAGGTTAGTATTTCGGCACCTAGGGTATTGAATGGTGCCGTCCTCTTCTGCTCAGACATCACAAGGGTTTCTTTTTCTCTCTTCTTCCTCTCTAGCCGAAACTACCACCTCCCCTATTCTTCTTTTTTCTATTTCTCTTCTTCAAAACCATTCATCAATTCTGCTGTTCATCAATACTTTTACCGAAGTCGCAAAAGCCGAAATCCTGTGATCACTGCTTGTGCCGATTTCTTCAAAGCCAGGTCCTTCTATGTTCTTTTGTTTTTATTAATCCACGATTATCTTTTCTTAATCCTAGATACCTGACGGCAATTTTACTTCAAGGTTATAGTTCCATATTGTCATCTCCTTCATCACCCAAAAGCCGAAAAACCATAGATTTTGGGGCTTATAGCCGAAACTTCAAGACTTTGGGAGTCGAGTTCTACCGTTTTTTGATAGATAAATATACACCAGATTGCGTGGAGATCAAAAGGAGTAAGGGGTAAGTGTTCATCCTCTCAGATCTGGTCCTATTTTACAAAGTTAGGAAAAGCCGAAGTCCTTAAAATCTAGGGAGGCTGTCGACTTGGGCATGTGGCTCTGAGGGTTTTTAACTGACGTTTTCTGTCAATGATTAGTGTCTTCTTAAGTGTTGGATTGAAGGCGTGGGTTGTTGGAGCAATCGGATTCGGAGCTAGCTATCGATTTTGGCAAAAAGGTAAGGTTTCAAAGGCTTTTAGGGACATGGTTTGAGCATGGATGAGTAAGTTTTGGGGTTTAGTGATTATGGTTTGTAAATAAGGACTGTGCTAATCAATTGTAGGACATCGGAAGAGATCTCAGTAGCAGTCGTCGTGAAACAGGTGTGTACAGAATGCCGAAATGCCGAAATTCCGGCATTTCATAAGCTTGTGAGTATGCGAATGCTCTCAAGACATAGAATAATTGTTAGATCTTGCACCGCAAAGTGGTAAGTAAGTTCGTGTGACGTTTTAACGTACTTCGAAAAAAGAGGGCCTCGATAGGCCAAAACTGGGCCCAATGGGCTTACGAACCAATATGGGTAAGAGATGGGCAAAGTAGCATGTTAGTTAGATGGTGGGACCAAAATTGCATAAAACGGCTAAAAAATTACTGAAATAACGTGTGTAGTTGCGTAAGTACGAAATTACCCCTAAAGAGCATAATTATCGAAATACCCCCAGGGTTTAAATTGGCTAAACTGCATGATTGATTAATATTGTATTGTACATGATATGCTTTATTAATATCTGTTGCATGGGATTGGGGTAATTGATGGAGGAAGTATTGAAAGCGGTTCATCCACGTACTGGAGGCTTTGCCTCAACTTACTGATATTTGAGCAGCGTTGCTGCAACCGTGGAGTGTAGGGCTGGGTGGGTTGAGATATTCCCCACATGGAGTGTAGGGCTGGTATGGGGCAGTGTAGCGGTTGGTGGGTTGAGTAGTCTTCCCAGTTGGGTTTGCATTCATTACTACTGTTGTTACTTATGTTACTGAACTGGGCCTATGGGCCACACTGTTATGTTAAAAAGGGCTAAGGCCTTGCTACTGTATTCTGAAAAGGGCTTCGGTCCACTGTGTACTGTTATCTGAATAGGGCTTAGGCCCAATGGGCTCGAGCTGATTTGGGCTTTGGATGGGTTTCTGTATACACTGAGTTTTCCCAAACTCACCCCTTCCTCTTCCATCCTTGCAGGTGAGCCCTAGTTGGTGGACTTGGAGCTGGGCGGGATTCAGAGTGGCCATGAAGATTGATTGCCGATTTTAAATATGTTTAGCATTTAATTTGGATTATTTTTATTATGCTTAAAGTTGTAATAAGGCCGCTCTTCTTAATTAATTTTATTTTGGGGATTATTAAGCTGGTTAGCACTAGGGTTCGTTTTATAAAAACTACTCGTTTTTAAAAGATGACGATGACGCGCAAAGTTTCCGCAAAGTAAATGTTTTTCCAAGAAAATTAATATTTTAAGCAAACGTTTTTCAAACTTAATCATTTTCTTAAGATGGACATAACCAAACGATTTCCTCCAAATTATATGAGATGTTAGAGTGTGGCAATGGCGGTGTGCATGTCTAGGATTGGATCCGAAGGGAGCTTGGTACTTAAGCAGTCCGACGGACTCACCTCCTCTTCTTCCTAGTTTCCTACCTGGTGCACAGCTTCCGTTCACTTTAACCTACTTTCAAAAGTGTCTTATACAACACCAACTAAGTTTTCCAAACTAAGTAATACGGAATGTTTTGAACGCATCGATGTGGCACATCAGATCCGGTCATAATGTCTAGGCCGGGTTTGGGGTGTTACAAGTCGTAACTAATTTCATTACTCAAAACTTACTAAGCATTAAATGCTTATTCTGTTTCTTTGATTCTCTGTTTTATAGATTTTGTTCGTCAGCTATCGGACTCGGGATTGTCAAAGTCGAAGTCGTCCACACTATCTAAGCCCTTTTGGTACTCTTTTAGTTAAACTTTGATAACGGCATGTATAGGATTGACCTTCGTTGTTAATTAAGTACCTTTTTGGTATTGTATATATTCGGTTGGCCATGCGAAAATGGCTTATATATTTTGAGCATAGCGTTATAATCACTTTTTATATATATATGGTTATTGAGAAGTGTGGAAATGCTTGGCAATGATTAGCCATTGGAATGGTTAATCACGATTATATTTGGTGCTATGTATGTT
Organism: Gossypium hirsutum; assembly: GCF_007990345.1. Lineage (NCBI taxonomy): Eukaryota > Viridiplantae > Streptophyta > Magnoliopsida > Malvales > Malvaceae > Gossypium > Gossypium hirsutum. The sequence continues at coordinate 63,491,695 of NC_053426.1, forward strand.
AAATGGCTACTTGAATCATGGAAACTATGAAATAGGTAAAATCTGCCTTAAAATAGGTGCTGACAACAGCAGTGATGTGAGTTTGAAAAATCACTAAAAATAGTATAAATGTAATTAAATAATTAATAAATTATGTAATCGAATCTTGATGAGTCTATTTTCATATGGAAGAAGCAAAACAACCATATGAGCCGTATTTGTAACACCCCGAACCCGAGACCGACACCGGAGTCGAACACGAGATGTTAACAGACTTTAAACCCTTTATAAAAGTATTTCTCAGACACTGCCAATCTGCATACTAGTCGCTTTAAAAATCATATCTTGAGTTTCACAACTCGAAAATCAGTTTCGTGATTTTTCCCTGAAACTAGACTCATATGTCCATCTACATATTTTTTTCTAGAATTTTTGGTCGGGCCAATTAGTACATTTTATTAGTCAAAGTCTCCCATGTTACAGGGATCGACTACACTGACCTTTACGCATTACGACCTGGATATCTCCCTGCACAGAGCTTCAATACTGATGCCGTTTGTTTCTATAGAAACTAGACTCAGAGAGGAATCTATCCATATATGGTATAACTCCTAATTGTCTCTGGTTAATTCATAATGAATTTCCAAAGTCGGAACAGGGAATCCAGAAACCGTTCTGGCCCTGTCTCACGAGAACCTGAATATCTCTTAACATACTGTCGATATGATCTTTTCGTTGCTTCTATATGAAAATAGACTCATCGAGCTTCGAATACATAATTTATTCATCAATTAATTCCACTCCTACTATTTTTAGTGATTTTTCAATCTCACGTCACTGCTGCTGCCAGCATCTGTTACGAAAGCAACTATGCCCATTTCGTGATTTCTCCTTGATCTAACTAGTAATTCGTCATACATATCACAAATTATGATCATGACTAGCCATGCCAAAGGCTAATCATTGTCAAACATCCCCCTACTACACTATTGCCATATCATGAATTTTAACACCAAAATAATCAACCATGACATATGGCATAAAAAGGTCGAATTATCAAGATTTACGACCTAACGTTATGAAACCAAACCCAACCGAACATTTATGCCATTTTCGCATGGCTAAAAGTTTACATACCAAAGTTCAAACACAACATAATAGCCTATACATGCCGAAATGTTCTCCTAAGCCGACTAAGAAGAAAGTACCAAAACTTGCTAGCCGGTGTGATGACTTCGACGACGGCACGATCACGCAAAAAGAGACGAGTCCAAGAAACCTAGAATAGGTGACAAGCAAACACCGAATGAGTATATAACTCAGTAAGCCATAAGCATTCCACAACCATCCATTAATAAAATTATCACAACAGGAAACAATGAAATGAGGTTAAGTACTCCATCCATACCAAACTATACCATAGTTCCTTAAACCCTATGGTTCAATCTCATACCAAGTCCTACATTGGCCTTTCATACATCATTTTATTTTCGTTATAATCATACAATTAAACGAACTTTCACCTATTCCACAATGAACCTTATGTACGTGACTTCAACTATAATCGTCACATAGGTTCAAAACTTACCAAGCTCAACTCCAAATATAAACATAGCGCCTATTAGCCATGAACTCAAGGTACTTACCTTTTCCGCTGTCCAAAATTGACTCGGTAAAGTCGCACCCTTCATGTAAATAATTTATAGAAAATATATATATTGGGTTCGCACACATAGTGCTTAATAATCAACCGCGCACACTTAGTGCCATGCACTTTAAACTCACACACTTAGTGCCATGCATTTCAAGTTCGCACACTTACCTTTTCCGCTGTCCAAAATCGACTCAATAATGTCGCACACTTAGTGTCCATAATGATTTAAAAGTATATATTAAGTCTGCACACTCAGTGCTATATAATCAAACTCGCACACTTAGTGCTACATAATCAAACTCGCACACTTAGTGCTACATAATCAAACTCGCACACTTACTGCTGTACAATTTAAACCCGCACACTTAGCGCCAATCTCATGATCATAAATGTTTATACCCGCACTCTTAGTGCCGAGGTCAACAACTCAATACATCTCACCTCTTTTCTCTTCATTCAACACTTTCATCACCACATACATACATGTATATAAATTTATCGTTCCATTCGGCATAATTACATAGACATTATGTCTATTTAGATCAATACAAAATATATGCTTGATGACTTACTTGTGTTGGGTAAGATGGTTCCAACTCGGCTACTCGATGTTCTTTTCTTTGCCTTTACTCGATTCTCCTCCTTTAACTCCTTGAGCTTAATCAATAAATCAACTAGTTTAACCGCCTTGCTAAATATTTACAATCCAATTACACATGCATATGTATGTTAGTATATTCGGCAATCACCCTTACTAATCACCCACTTGATCAATTATAGAGAATCAAAGTTAATATCACAATGTGTACCCTATATGACCCATTATACATAATCAAATTTAACATCATCTATATATTTACTCATATGGCCGAATATACCTAATCATACATACACCTAACCAAAAATAATTTCTAAAATCTTTATATCATTTATACACTAGTAAAGCATCCTCTCCCTTTCCATCAATTTAGCACATGCATTACTCATTAACCTACAAAAATTATATTCGGCCTTAGCACACAACTTGCTAGCCGATTCTTCCCCATCTAGCAACCAATGCACATATGTGCTCACTCAAAAATGCTAAAAAAAAGAGATTCAAGAATCATCAATCCACCATCACATGCGTCATTAACAAGCTTCATATTTAGCATGCAATGGCATTAACACAAACTCCACCTAGGCCGAATCTTAACTCATCTTCATGCCTCATCACCACAACATCAAACATCAAAATACCAACCAAGAATGTAACATGCATGGCCGAATATCATCTCCATCATTTAACAAAGTTTGAACCATGGCTAGGTAGATTTCAAACTTACAACTTAAAATATACATGAATCTCAAAGAATAATATCAAACATACCTCAATCTAGTTACATGCATGGCCAAACTTCCTCCTAATTCTCTTCCAAACCAAACATGAAGCAAGAACTCCTTCCTCCACCCTTAGAATTTTCGGTCAAAAGAGGATGAAAAAGGATGAACAAGTTTTTCTTTTCCTTTCTTTAGCTCACGGCAATGGGGGGAACAACCACTCATTTTTTTGTTTTTCCTTTCTTTATTACCCATACTCCTTATTTTATTTTTTTCCTACATACCTCACTAGGCCAACATGTTCCCAACATGTTTCCACCCATAGCATGGCCAACCACTAGCTCAAATTTTGGGTAATTTGACATGCAAACCCATCATTTTCACAACATGCATTAATAGACCATTTTAAATTAGCCTATCATATTTTCACCATGTCTCATATCGATCCCTATTTAATAACTTCTCATGCAATTGGCAAAATTGGAGAATGAAACTTCCACATACTCATGTACACACATAATAAGCATAGAATATGGAAATTAATTATTTTTATGACTCGGTTTTGTGGTCCCGAAACCACTTCCCGACTAGGGTCAATTTTGGGCTGTTACAACTCTCCCCCACTTAAAAAATTTTCGTCCCCGAAAATCTTACCGGTAAATAGGTTTGGGTATCGTTCTTTCATCGAGCTCTCGATTTCCCAAGTAGCTTCATCGATCCCATGTTTGAGCCATAACACCTTCACTAACGGAACCCTTTTGTTTCGCAACTCCTTCACTTCACGAGCTAGGATACGTATTGGTTCTTCTTCATAACTCATATCGGCTTGAATTTCAACCTCTGATGGGCTAATTATATGCGATGGATCAGATCGATAGCGTCGAAGCATCGAAACATGAAAGACATCGTGAATCTTTTCAAGCTCAGAGGGCAAAATCAATCTATACGCAACCAGACCAACTCGTTCGGAGATTTCGTACGGTCCAATGAATCTCGGGCTCAACTTGCCCTTACGGCCAAACCTGAGTACCTTTTCCCAAGGCGAAACTTTAAGGAACACTTTATCTTCCACCTGATATTCAATGTCCTTTCGTTTCAAATCCGCATACGATTTCTGACGATCTGTGGCTACCTTCAGACTTTCACGGATTACCTTTACTTTCTGTTCGGCATCTTTAATCAAATCAACTCCGAAATTTTACTTTCACCGAGCTCGGTCCAAAACAATGTTGTACGTCATTTACAACCGTACAAAGCCTCGTAAGGTGCCATCTTAATACTTGATTGAAAACTATTGTTGTAAGCGAATTCAATCAAAGGTACATACCGTTCCCATGAACCACTAAACTCAAGGATGCAGCATCTCAGCATATCCTCGAGTATCTGAATTATCCGCTCGGATTGACCATCGGTTTGGGGATGAAAAGCGGTGCTAAAATGCAGCTTGGTACCCAAAGCTTCTTGCAATTTCTTCCAAAATCGCGAGGTGAATCTCGGATCTCTATCCGACACGATAGAAATAGGTACTCCATGTAATCTCACAATCTGAGAAACATACAATTCGGCTAGTTTATCCAATGAAAAATCCGTACGCACGGGGATAAAGTGAGCCGACTTAGTCAGTCTATCAACAACAACCCAAATCGCATCCTTCTTACTTGTTGACAATGGTAGTCCGGACACAAAGTCCATTGTGACTCGATCCCATTTCCACTCGGGTATCATGATCGGCTGAAGTAATCCTGAAGGCACTTGATGTTTCGCTTTCACTTGTTGACATATTAAACATCTCGAAACAAAGTCGGAGATGTCCCGTTTCATACCATGCCACCAAAACTGTCGTTTCAAATCGTTGTACATTTTCGTACTCCCCGGGTGAATTGACATTCGGCTACAATGAGCTTCGTTCAGAATCATCGAAATGAGTTCTGAATTTCTTGGAACACACAACCGACTTCTGAACCTCAAACAATCGTCATCATCAATTTGAAATTCGGATTCCATATTCGGAATACATTCAGCCCGTTTTGCAACCAATTCATCGTCGACTTTTTGAGCTTCACGAATTTGATGAATCAATGATGGTTTGGCCTTTAATTCAGCTACTAACACATTGTCGAGTAGAACAGACAAGTGCACATTCATCGCTCGTAAAGCAAACAGCAATTTCTGGCTTAAGGCGTCCGCAACCACATTAGCCTTTCCCGGGTGGTAATCAATGACAAGCTCGTAATCTTTCAACAACTCAAGCCAACGTCTTTGTCGCAGATTTAAGTCTCTTTGAGTCATCAAATATTTGAGACTTTTGTGATCCGAAAATACATGGCACTTTTCCCCAAACAAGTAATGTCGCCATATTTTTAAAGCGAATACGATGGCGGCTAGTTCGAGATCATGGGTTGGATAATTTCTCTCGTGTGGCTTCAATTGTCTCGATGCATAGGCCACAACTCGGCCTTCTTGCATCAATACGCAACCCAACCCGAGTAGGGATGCGTCACTATAAATGACAAACTCTTTGCCTGATTCGGGTTGCACTAAAATTAGAGCTTCAGTCAAATGAGTTTTCAGTTGATCGAAGCCTTTCTGACATTTCTCCGTCCATTCGAACTTAGCATCCTTTTGAAGTAGCTTCGTCATTGGTGTGGCTATCATCGAGAAAGCTTTGACAAATCGTCGGTAATAACTGGCGAGTCCCAAAAAGCTCCGAACCTCAGTAATATTTCTCGGAGGTTTCCAGTTAAGTATGGCTGAGATTTTGTTCGGGTCAACTCGAATACCCGATGCGGATACCACATGACCCAAGAAGCTAACCTCTCTTAACCAGAACTCACACTTACTGAACTTAGCATATAACTTCTTATCCCGCAAAACATGCAACACTAATCTCAAGTGTTCAGCATGTTCGATCTCATCTCTTGAATAGACCAAGATGTCATCAATGAACACAACTACGAACTGATCCAAATATGGTCTGAAGATCCGATTCATCAAATCCATAAATACCGCAGGGGCATTAGTGAGCCCAAACGGCATCACTAAGAACTCGTAATGACCGTACCTCGTTCTGAAAGCAGTTTTGGGTATGTCCGAATCTCGAATTCGCAACTGATAATAGCCCGATCTCAAATCTATTTTTGAGAACACTGAGGCTCCCTTCAGTTGGTCAAACAAATCATCGATGCGCGGCAACGGATATTTGTTCTTTATCGTCACTTTATTCAGTTGACGATAGTCAATGCACAACCTCATGGTTTCGTCCTTCTTTTTCACGAACAATACTGGTGCACCCCAAGGTGAGAAACTTGGTCGAGCAAAACCTCTATCCGTCAATTCTTGCAACTGAGATTTTAACTCTTTTAACTCGGTTGGTGCCATACGATACGGAGCTATCGAAATCGGCGTAGTCCCAGGTACAAGCTCAATACCAAACTCTACCTCCCGAACAGGTGGTAAACCCGGTAATTCTTCAGGAAAAACATCCGGGTATTCACAAACCATCCGCACAGATTCGGGTTTCTTTTCTAATTCTTTATCATCAAGTACATACGCAAGGTATGCTTCGCACCCTTTTCTTACATATTTCTGGGCCAACATTGCTGATATTACAGCTGGCAACCCCTCCAAATCCGTAGACTCAACTCGGATTACCTCGTTATTTGCGCACCTCAAATCAATAGTCTTGCTTTTGCAATTCACAACCGCATCATGCGCGGTCAGCCAATCCAAACCAAGAATAACATCAAATTCATCAAACGGCAAAAGCATCAAGTCCGCCAGAAAACAAGAACCTCGAATTACTAGGGGACATCTCTTACACACTTTGTCGACAAGCACGTAACGACCAAGGGATTTGACACCCGAATTACAAACTCAGTAGACTCAACAGGTAGAGTCTTACTGGATGCTAAGGTTTCACATACATATGAATGAGTAGAGCCAGGGTCAATCAATGCAATCACATTAGTATCAAAGAGAGTGAAGGTACCAGTGATGATGTCAGGGGAGGATGCCTCCTCTCGTGCGCGAATGGCATATGCTCTAGCAGGAGTACGGTTCTCAGCTCGAACAGCCGTATCAGAGGTCCCTCTCTGACTACCACCCCTACCTCCTAAAATTCTCGGTGGTCTACCTCTAGTTGTCACTGCACTAGGTCTTGCACCTTGAATCTTATTCTTCTCATCAAGCTCCGTGCAATCTCTAATGAAGTGGTCCTTTGAACCGCATCCGTAACAGGCCCTGTTAATAGACTTACCCCAACATTCACCTATGTGTCGTCTTCCACATTGGGGACATTCAGGTTTCTCTAGACGATTATTGCCCACACTAGCTACCGAAGTAGCTCGGGAGTCCGTCGATGGTCTTGCTCTGATGGAAATTCCCGCAGTCGTCCTCGACTTATTAGTGTCCTCCCTGAACTTCTTTACGGCTGAGAACGGAGCTTTACCCGTCGATCTTTTACGATAGTCTCTAGCTTCAAATTCAGCCTTCTTCTTCTCCTTTCCAAGTTCTTCCGCCTTGCAGGCTCGTTCGACTAGTGTTACGAATTCTTTTATTTCCAAAATACCCATTAGTAGCTTTAAATCTTCATTCAATCCTTCTTCGAATCTTTTGCACATAGTAACCTCATCAGCTACACACTCCCGGGCATACCTACTGAGTCTTACGAATTCATGTTCGTATTCAGATACTGTCATACGGCCTTGCTTGAGTTCCAAGAATTCCTTACGCTTTTGATCAATGAACCGTTGACTAATATATTTCTTTCGAAATTCCGTCTGAAAGAAATCCCAAGTTACTCGTTCGTTTGGGACTATGGAAATCAGGGTCCTCCACCAATAGTAGGCTGAGTCCCGCAACAAGGATATAGCACACTTTAGACATTCATCGGGTGTGCATGACAGTTCATCAAACACCCGAATGGTGTTATCAAGCCAGAACTCGGCCCTTTCAGCATCATCAGTAACTATGGCCCTGAACTCCTCAGCCCTGCGCTTCCTAATCAAGTCTACAGGTGGCTTACTCAGCCTCACAGGATCAGTAACTGATGGCATTACTGGCTCCGGGGGTGGATTATTCAAATTCGGGAATTGTTGGACAGCCGGATTGGTTCGGGCATACTGCGCGACCCACTCATTCATCATGGTAAAGAAGGCTTGTTTAGCCCCCTCACCTTGATTATTCGCAGATGACTGAGGTTCAACAGGCGGTGTCCCTTGTGCAGGAGCAGCCGCTACACTTTCAATGTCATCCGCCAAGGTTCTCTCTACACCGGGATCCATTTACTAATCAAAACATAAATTTTAACTGTCAGAAGTCATCACACAGTTAAACATTAACATTCGGCATGTATAGCTAGACTCATACGTGCTATGGTAGTCCTAGAACCGACTAAACCATAGCTCTGATACCAATCAAATGTAACACCCCGAACCCGAGACCGACACCGGAGTCGAACACGAGATGTTAACAGACTTTAAACCCTTTATAAAAGTATTTCTCAAACACTGCCAATCTGCGTACTAGTCGCTTTAAAAATCATATCTTGAGTTTCACAACTCGAAAATCAGTTTCGTGATTTTTCCCTGAAACTATACTCATATGTCCATCTACATATTTTTTTCTAGAATTTTTGGTCGGGCCAATTAGTACATTTTATTAGTCAAAGTCTCCCATGTTACAGGGATCGACTACACTGACCTTTACGCATTACGACCTGGATATCTCCCTGCACAGAGCTTCAATACTGATGCCGTTTGTTTCTATAGAAACTAGACTCAGAGAGGAATCTATCCATATATGGTATGACTCCTAATTGTCTCTGGTTAATTCATAATGAATTTCCAAAGTCGGAACAGGGAATCCAGAAACCGTTCTGGCCCTGTCTCACGAGAACCTGAATATCTCTTAACATACTATCCATATGATCTTTTCGTTGCTTCTATATGAAAATAGACTCATCGAGCTTCGAATACATAATTTATTCATCAATTAATTCCACTCCTACTATTTTTAGTGATTTTTCAATCTCACGTCACTGCTGCTGCCAGCATCTGTTACGAAAGCAACTATGCCCATTTCGTGATTTCTCCTTGATCTAACTAGTAATTCGTCATACATATCACAAATTATGATCATGACTAGCCATGCCAAAGGCTAATCATTGTCAAACATCCCCCTACTACACTATTTCCATATCATGAATTTTAACACCAAAATAATCAACCATGACATATGGCATAAAAAGGTCGAATTATCAAGATTTACGACCTAACGTTATGAAACCAAACCCAACCGAACATTTATGCCATTTTCGCATGGCTAAAAGTTTACATACCAAAGTTCAAACACAACATAATAGCCTATACATGCCGAAATGTTCTCCTAAGCCGACTAAGAAGAAAGTACCAAAACTTGCTAGCCGGTGTGATGACTTCGACGACGGCACGATCACGCAAAAAGAGACGAGTCCAAGAAACCTAGAATAGGTGACAAGCAAACACCGAATGAGTATATAACTCAGTAAGCCATAAGCATTCCACAACCATCCATTAATAAAATTATCACAACAGGAAACAATGAAATGAGGTTAAGTACTCCATCCATACCAAACTATACCATAGTTCCTTAAACCCTATGGTTCAATCTCATACCAAGTCCTACATTGGCCTTTCATACATCATTTTATTTTCGTTATAATCATACAATTAAACGAACTTTCACCTATTCCACAATGAACCTTATGTACGTGACTTCAACTATAATCGTCACATAGGTTCAAAACTTACCAAGCTCAACTCCAAATATAAACATAGCGCCTATTAGCCATGAACTCAAGGTACTTACCTTTTCCGCTGTCCAAAATTGACTCGGTAAAGTCGCACCCTTCATGTAAATAATTTATAGAAAATATATATATTGGGTTCGCACACATAGTGCTTAATAATCAACCGCGCACACTTAGTGCCATGCACTTTAAACTCACACACTTAGTGCCATGCATTTCAAGTTCGCACACTTACCTTTTCCGCTGTCCAAAATCGACTCAATAATGTCGCACACTTAGTGTCCATAATGATTTAAAAGTATATATTAAGTCTGCACACTCAGTGCTATATAATCAACTCGCACACTTAGTGCTATATAATCAAACTCGCACACTTAGTGCTACATAATCAAACTCGCACACTTAGTGCTACATAATCAAACTCGCACACTTACTGCTGTACAATTTAAACCCGCACACTTAGCGCCAATCTCATGATCATAAATGTTTATACCCGCACTCTTAGTGCCGAGGTCAACAACTCAATACATCTCACCTCTTTTCTCTTCATTCAACACTTTCATCACCACATACATACATGTATATAAATTTATCGTTCCATTCGGCATAATTACATAGACATTATGTCTATTTAGATCAATACAAAATATATGCTTGATGACTTACTTGTGTTGGGTAAGATGGTTCCAACTCGGCTACTCGATGTTCTTTTCTTTGCCTTTACTCGATTCTCCTCCTTTAACTCCTTGAGCTTAATCAATAAATCAACTAGTTTAACCGCCTTGCTAAATATTTACAATCCAATTACACATGCATATGTATGTTAGTATATTCGGCAATCACCCTTACTAATCACCCACTTGATCAATTATAGAGAATCAAAGTTAATATCACAATGTGTACCCTATATGACCCATTATACATAATCAAATTTAACATCATCTATATATTTACTCATATGGCCGAATATACCTAATCATACATACACCTAACCAAAAATAATTTCTAAAATCTTTATATCATTTATACACTAGTAAAGCATCCTCTCCCTTTCCATCAATTTAGCACATGCATTACTCATTAACCTACAAAAATTATATTCGGCCTTAGCACACAACTTGCTAGCCGATTCTTCCCCATCTAGCAACCAATGCACATATGTGCTCACTCAAAAATGCTAAAAAAAGAGATTCAAGAATCATCAATCCACCATCACATGCGTCATTAACAAGCTTCATATTTAGCATGCAATGGCATTAACACAAACTCCACCTAGGCCGAATCTTAACTCATCTTCATGCCTCATCACCACAACATCAAACATCAAAATACCAACCAAGAATGTAACATGCATGGCCGAATATCATCTCCATCATTTAACAAAGTTTGAACCATGGCTAGGTAGATTTCAAACTTACAACTTAAAATATACATGAATCTCAAAGAATAATATCAAACATACCTCAATCTAGTTACATGCATGGCCAAACTTCCTCCTAATTCTCTTCCAAACCAAACATGAAGCAAGAACTCCTTCCTCCTCCCTTAGAATTTTCGGTCAAAAGAGGATGAAAAAGGATGAACAAGTTTTTCTTTTCCTTTCTTTAGCTCACGGCAATGGGGGGAAACAACCACTCATTTTTTTGTTTTTCCTTTCTTTATTACCCATACTCCTTATTTTATTTTTTTCCTACATACCTCACTAGGCCAACATGTTCCCAACATGTTTCCACCCATAGCATGGCCAACCACTAGCTCAAATTTTGGGTAATTTGACATGCAAACCCATCATTTTCACAACATGCATTAATAGACCATTTTAAATTAGCCTATCATATTTTCACCATGTCTCATATCGATCCCTATTTAGTAATTTCTCATGCAATTGGCAAAATTGGAGAATGAAACTTCCACATACTCATGTACACACATAATAAGCATAGAATATGGAAATTAATTATTTTTATGACTCGGTTTTGTGGTCCCGAAACCACTTCCCGACTAGGGTCAATTTTGGGCTGTTACAGTATTTTATGAGATGTTTAAGTTTTCGTGAAACAGGGCCAGAGCGATTACTGGATCCCCTGTTCTGACTTTGTAAATTTACCATAAATTAACCAGAGACAATTAGAAGTCATTCATTATATGTATAGATTCCTTTTTGAGTCTAGTTTCATCAGAAACAAACGGCATAAGTATTGAAGCTCTGTACAGGGAGATATCTAAGTCGTAATGCATGAAGGTCAGAGTAGTCAAACCCTGAAATAGGGGAGACTTTAACTAATAAACTGTACTAATTGGCTAGACCAAAAATTCTAGAAAAAATTTGTAGATGGACATATGAGTCTAGTTTCAGGAAAAATTTAGGGAATCGGTTTTCAAGTTTTGGAACTCTAGATATGATTTTTAAGGTGACAGTGACGCCGTTAGCCAGCTTATCTAGAAATTTTAAAATGAACTGTGTAAATGAATGAATTAAGTCCGTTAACACCTCGTGTTCGACTCCGGCAACGGTCTCGAGTACGGGGTGTTACAACTTATCTTACTCTTCCTTATTCATGCTAAATTTCCATTATGAATCGAGTTTCATACTCATGAGATTTACGTACATACCTGTACTACTCTTAGCTTATTCATATTTCCCCATCTATTAACCTTGATCTTGAATGACCCATTGAACCACTTGGAATACGGAAGGACGTTCGGGATTATCATACACCAAATAGGGTGCCAAAGCCATGTCCCAGATATGGTCTTACATGGAACAACACATCGATGCCATATCCCAGATATGGTCTTACACGAAGTCCCGAGTCAGTGCCGATGCCATGTCCTAGACATGGTCTTATACGGGACCTCATATCGATGCTATGTCCCGGACATGGTTTTATACGAAATCACTCGATGATGCCGAAGCCATTCCCTGATATGGTCTTACACAGGATCTCATATCAATACCGATGCCATGTCCCAGACATGGTCTTACACGGGATCTCATTAATCATGGTGTCATGATATCCAAATCCCAAGTATTACTTAGGGTCACCCAAGATTTCCGAGATACAAAGCGATCATCAAATTTTTGTTGAATCATCACAAGTCAAATTCCATAAAGGCATATATACACATTTCATACAACATCAAGCCTTAAACATATGATAATGAAAATGTTGGATTACTAACACAAACTTACCTCGGTCCCAAAATATTGCTAACTTTACGTTTTAGTCCAAAACCTTACTTTTCCCTCGGTTTAGGTCTAGACTCTATTTTTCTTGATCTATAATACCAAATTCGACTTTTTTAATTATCACATTGCCCAAATCAATCCATAAATCAGAATTTGAAAAAATTATGATTTTGCCCCAAAACTTTCACAAAATTGCAAATTAGTCCCTAAGCTCGTATAATGAAATGTACTCATTTCCTTTACTACCCAACCCTAGCCGAATCTTTCTTGTACTCATGGTAGCCCACATTATTCATCAAAAATAGATTTTTATCACTCAATTTAATCCTTTTTCAATTTAGTCCTTTTTATGCATTTCTATCAAAAATCACTTAGTAAAGGATGTTAAATACACATCAAACTTTCATATTCTTCCATTAAACATCAAAATACAAATATGTCACACATGGGTAAGTTTTTGAACATGAACCCTAGCTCACAATATGGCTAGAACTGGATAGATCATGCTTGAAGGACTTCAAAAATGTAAAGAACATCAAAAATGGGGCTAGGGAGTACTTACAATCAAGCTTGAAAAGTTGAAAACCCTAGCTATAGTGACTTTGAAATTTCAGCACCCCTTGGAGAAGATGGACACAGTTTTGCTTTCTTTTTCCCTTTTTATTCTTTTGTTTACTAAAAGACAAAAAATACCCTTTAAGCCTTTCTTTCAAATTTTTCCTATGCATGTCCAGTTCTGTCCAAAATTTTAGAAATTGGTCAAATTGCTAATTAAGACCTTCTAATTTATAATCTAAAGCAATTTCATGCTTGAATCTTCTAGAACACAAGTTTTGCATCTTATTCAATTTGGTCCCTAAGGTTCAATTGGACATTTTATGCATAGAATTTCTCTATGAAACCTATCATTGACCTCATAAAAATCATAAAATAATTATTTCTATCTCGAATTTGTGGTCTCGAAACTACTATTCCAACTAGACTCTAGTTTGGGATGTTACAATTCTCCCCCTTAGGGATTTTTGTCCCTGAAAATCTTACTGGTAAACAAGTATGGGTATTGGTTTCTCATGGCCTCCTTGAGCTCCCATGTAGCCTCTTCTATCCCGTGCCTATGCCATAACACTTTCACTAAGGTGATATTCTTGTTTCTCAACTATTTGACTTCCCGAGCCAAAATCTTGATCGGCTCTTCACCATAAGTCATGTCCTGATGAATCTCAGCCTTTTTTAGTGAAATCACATGCGAAGGGTCCGATCTATAAGAGCGCAACGTAGACACGTGGAATACATCATGAATCTTTCCAAACTTAGATGGCAAAGCCAACCAATAAATTACTGGTCCTATCCTTTCGGTGATCTCATAAGGTCCTATAAAACGAGGACTCAACTTGCCTTTCCTACAGAATCTCAAAACCTTCCTCCATGGGGATACTTTCAAAAATACTTTATTGCCCACTTGATACTCAATTTCTTTTCTTTTCAAATCCGCATAAGACTTGATACTCAATTTCTTTTCTTTTCAAATACACATAAGACTTTTGCCTATCAGATGCCGCCTTCAAACAATCTTGAATTGCTTTTACTTTGTCCTCAGTTTCTTTGACCAAATCAACCCCGTGAATTTGGTTTTCCCTGCGCGCTGTCCAATACAAGGGAGTTCAGCACTTCAGACCATACAATGACTCATAAAGTGCCATTTTTAAACTCGTCTGAAAACTATTATTATAGGCAAACTCAACCAAAGGTAAGTACTTTTCCCAACTAACCTAGAATCCTAGAACACATCATTTCAACATTTCTTCCAAGGTTTAAATAACTATCTCAGATTGGCCGTCAGTTTGTGGATCAGTCTCATGCCTAAGGCTTCTTGTAACTTTTTCCAAAACTGCGAGGTAAACCTCGAATCTCTATCCGATATAATTGATAAGGGTAATCCATGATGTCTCAGAATTTTAAAAATATACAACTCAACCAATTTATCGAGTGAGTAGTCTGTACGTACTACGATAAAGTGAGCTGACTTCGTCAATAGATCAACAACAACCCATACCACATCTTTCTTACTCGGTGTCAAAGGTAAGCCTATTACAAAATCCATGGTAATTCGATCCTATTTCCACTCGGGAACCATGATAGGCTGTAACAATCCTGAAGGTACTTGGTGCTCAACTTTCACTTGTTGACAAATTAGGCATCTCGTAATAAACTCGAAAATATCTCTCTTCATACCATTCCACCAATATATTTTCTTCAAGTCATTATACATTTTCGCACTACTGAGGTGTACGAACAGACAACCATTGAATGCCTCATACAAAAGCTTATGAATCAACTCGATATCTATAGGAATGCAAATCCTATCTCAAAACATCAAGAAGCCATTAGAATCAATCCGAAAATTAGATTCAGAGCCCAACTCACACTGAGCTCTCTTAGGTTGCAAATCCTTGTCGTTATTCTGGGTTTCACAAATTTCTTGGAAGAACGTCAGCCTAGCTCTCAAATCTACTACAACCGCACCATCATCTGATAAGGTTAACCTTGCATCCATGGCTCTTAAGGCAAATAAGGATTTTCTACTTAAGGCATCAGCGACCACATTCGCCTTTCCCGGATGATAGTCGATTACTAACTCATAATATTTTATCAATTCTAACCATCTCTGTTGCCTTAGATTTAAATCCTTTTGAGTCATTGGGTATTTCAAACTTTTGTGATCGGTGAATATTCATTATCTCTCACCATACAAATGGTGTCTCTAAATCTTCAATGCAAACACAATTGAGGCTAGTTCCAAGTCATGTGTCGGGTAATTTTTCTCATACGATTTTAGTTGTCTAGATGCATAGGCTATCACTTTGCCTTCTTGCATAAGCACACACCGTAATCTATTCAAGGATACATCACTAAAAATCACAAACTCCTTTCCTGGCTCAGGTTGAACTAGCACTGGAGCCTCAGTTAACAACGCTTTCAGTTTCTCAAAACTCTGTTGGCACTTCTCTGTCCATTCGAACTTAAAATCCTTTTGTAATAACCTCGTCATTGGGTTGGCAATCATTGAAAACCCTTTAACAAACCATCTGTAATAACTGGCCAAACCTAAAATGCTTCTGACCTCCATCACATTCCTCGGCGGTTTCCAATCAATAATGGCTAAAATCTTACTCGAGTCAACTCTACCTTCTTTCAAAACAATATGTCCTAAAAATCCAACTTCACGAAGCCAAAATTTGCTTTTACTGAACTTGGCATATAACTGCTTGTCCCTCAAAGTCTGCAAAATAGTTCTCAAGTGCTCGATATGCTCTTCCTTATCTCTTGAATAAATCAAAATATCATCAACGAACACCACAACAAACTTGTCTAAATATGGCCATAATATTCGGTTCATTAAATCCATAAACACAGTAGGAGCATTCGTTAACCGAAATGGCATAACAAGAAATTCATAGTGGCCATACCTCGTTCTGAAGGTAATCTTAGGCACATCTGACTCTTTAACCCATAACTGATAGTAAACGAACCTCATGTCTATCTTTGAAAATACCGTGGCTCCCTTCAATTGATCAAATAGATCATCAATCCTTGGCAAAGGGTACTTGTTCTTTATTCTCACCTTATTGAGCTGTCGAATCTATACATAGCCTCATCGAACCATCCTTCTTTTTCACAAATAATACGGGAGCACCCCAAGTTGAAAAGCTCGGTCTCATAAAACCCTTGTTGGTCAACTCCTGTAACTGAATTTTCAACTCTTTTAATTCCATCAGGGCCATCCTATATGGGGCAATTGAAATAGGTACAGTGTCGGGAATCAAATCAATGCCAAACTCTAATTCCTGAATAGGAGATAATCCGGGCAATTCTTCCGAGAATACATCAGTATACTCGCATACTATTGGTACTGACTCAATCTTTAACTTAGACTCTTTAGTGTTGAATACAAAGGCAAGGTAAGCTTCATACCCCTTTCTTATACATTTCAAACCAGACATGGAAGAAATCACTGTAGGCATGCTATTCAATTCATCTGGTTCAACCCGAAGAACATTACCATTCTCACATTTTAGTTCAATGAATTTTCTTCCATAATTCACTCCCACATCATGAGTGGTTAACAGATCCATACCAAAAATTACATCAAATTCATCATACGGTAATAGCATGAGATTAGCCAGAAAACAATGACCCCTAATCATCAAAGGGCAATTCTTACACAGTTTATCAACTAACACATACTTCCTAACGGGTTTGACACTTCTATCACGAATTCAGTAGGTTCAACAAGCAAGTTCATATCAAACACCAACTTCATGCAAACATACGAATGGGTAGACCCCGGATCAATCAAAGTAACAACAGTAGTATCATTGTAATATCCTGAATTAAGGCCTAGTTCGAACAGTGGTTTCTAGACCACAAATTTGATGTAAGAAGACTTTTTTTATTATATTTTTATGGTATACAATTTCATGGGATGATTTTGTAAAAATTTCGTTCAAAAAATTTGACGTTTGGTCACTCAATTTAGTCAAAAGGACTAAATTGTAAAAAGTACAAAAGTTGAGATCTACATGTTAGAGGTGTCAAATTGTTTTGAAATTTTAAATTTGTGGTCCTAACATAGTAATTAGACAATTGGTTAATTTTTGGAAAAAATAGACATGAAATGGGTGAAATTGAATATTTTAAGTTAGGGGCATTTTGGTAATCTAATAATTAAAAGAATTAAAAAGCCAAAATAAGCCAAATTTGTCCATCTTCTTCATGTACCAGCCAAATCTACCATGAAAGCCATGGCTAGGGGTTGGTTCAAGCTTCCAAGCTCATTTGTAAATAATCTCGAACCCTATTTTTAATGTTCTTTACATTTTTGAAGTCTCAGTAACTTGATTTACCTATTTCTACCATTATTTTGAGCTAGGGTTCATGTTTAAAAATTTACCAATGAGTGATATGCATTTTTTTTGATGTATAATGGCAGAAAATGAATGCTAGGTGTTAAATAAACAACTTTTGCTAAATGATTTTTGGTGAAAATGCTTAAAAAGACTAAATAGTAAAAGTTATAAAATTTATCATAAAAATGTATTTTAGGGAAATTGTGGGCTGCTATAGTTATAAAAATGCGACTAAAGTACAAAGAAATGGAATGAAAATCATTTTACGAGCCTAGGGGCTAAATTGTAAATATGTGAAAGTTTAGGGGTAAAAAATGTAAATTTGTAAAAGTATGATTTTTGGGTCAATTTGAATAATGTGAATAATAAATAAGCTACATCTGAAATGTTAGATCAAGAAAACCGAGATTTGGGCTTAAATCGGGAAGGTTTGAAGTTATGGATGAAAATGGAATAATTACCCGTGCTCAGATTCGAGGTAAGTTTGTGTGATAATAATAATGCAATGTTATACTTGAAATGTTAATGCTTGATATTACATGAATTGTAAATTGTGTGTAAGTAATTCAACAACTCCAATATTACGTATTTAATATTTGACATTATATGATACATGTATGTATGCTTTAATAAAATTGACTTATGATGATCTAATGGAAGTTTAGTGACAGTCTCGTGTCTCAGAAGCCCTGGTGACCCAAAGGAATACTTAGGACTTGGATGTTGTGACACTGTGCTAAATGTGCCTGTGTAAGACCATGTGTGGAACATGGCATCAGCGATGATATGTGTACCAGTGTAAGACCATGTCTGGGACATGGCATCGGCGATGATATGTGTGCCAGTGTAAGACCATGTCTAGGACATGGCATCGACAATGATATGTGTGTTAATGTAAGACCATGTTTGGGACATGGCATCGATGATGATATGTGTGCCAGTGTAAGATCATGTCTGGGGCATGGCATCAGCGATGATATGTGGATTCATGTAAGACCATGTCAAGGACATGGCATTGGTACTTTATTTGGTGTATGATAATCCCAAGTGTCCTTTAGTATTCCGGTGGTTCAATGGGCCATTCAAGGTGTTGGGATAAGAAGTGGAATAAAATGGGTAAGAATGTATGGTATAGGTATGTACACTAAGCTTATGGTTATTGAGACTTTGAAATGTCGAGATATCAGTGAGCTAAGACATATGAATGTTAACTTATATTGCGTATTTGAACATGGAATTCATGAAATGGTGAGTTCACGATTAGTTGAAAGTGAACTTATGATAGTTATCATTATATTGTTCTAAAACAGTTTTGGGACAGCAATAGTAGTTTGAATTTGAAAATCCACCAAAAATTTTGGAAATCGAATTAGAGACTGAATAAGATATGAAATTAAATCTTATTGAGTCTAGTTTCACATAGAGAAATGGTGTAAGCAAAAGAATTTCATACTATGAGATATTTGAATTTTTGTGAGACAGGGTTAGAGTGATTCCGAGCTTCCCTATCTTAACTTTGGAAAATCATTAAAAATTGTATGAAAATAATTATGGGTTAGAATTCATAGGAATAAATCCTTAATGAGTATATTTTCAAGAGAAATAGATGGAAACACTATCCAAATCTTGTACTGTGAGATAATTAATTTTTAGTAAAGATAGGTCGAAGCTATTAAACTGTAGAATAGGGGTAATTTTGAAGAATAAACTATACTTATTGGCTAGACCAAAAATTCTGAAAACTTTATGGTAAAACTATAAGTGAGTCTAGTTTTAGGAAAAATTAGTGGATCTTAATTTAGAGTTTCGTAGCTCAAGATATAAATAATTTGGTGACTCTAACTCGGATAGATAGCTTGACTTGATCATAACTAAAAGTGAAATTATGATTGTATTACCTTAGGAAACATGTTGATAAAATTGCTTATTATTTTCATATGGACTTACTAAGATATAAAGCTTACTCCCTCATTTCCATTTCTTTAGTGTTGACAGGTTAGCTCAAGGTTGGAGATCGTCAGAGGCAGTATCACACTATCAAGTCATCACCTTTGGAGTATTGACATATATGTATTAAGCACCTTCAAGTGAGTGGCATGTATAGGGACCTAGTTTTTATGATATATGTTGTTATGAATAGCCAAATGTATTTGTTTATATTGATTCATTATATATAGCCATGAGATGTGGCTTATAATGATTGTGACTTGTAAGCCTAGTTATCCATACTAAGTTCTAATGCTTGTGATGCGATGATGTGTTTATGCTTGTGGGACATGCATGATTAGTGTTAAAGACATATTTGTATCATAAATGCTTCATGACCAATCGAAATGGTCATAGCCATGAAGTAATTATATGATATGAAAATAAGACGATGATGGTTGGACATGAATGCTTGATGTTTAAATAAGGTCACTTGATAAGTCGATGAACATGAAAATTTGGTATAAACGGTCATCATATGACAGGGTCAATGAATATGGATTGTTGTATCTAGATTTGGCATTATACAAGTATGTGTAACTCGTGAACGATAGCATGTTAATGTTAAGAATATACCTTAGGGAAGTATACTAAATCATTAAAATGATACCATGGTGAATATCTTTGATGTGTGTAAAAATGTGAGGGATTAATGGTAACAAAAGGCTTGGAAAATAGCCTAAGTGCTAGCCACATGGGCAGAGACACAGTCATGTGTCTCAGCCTTGTGGAGGACAGGGCCTAGCACACGGGCGTGTGGCCTGGCCGTGTGGTTCAATTTGTTTTGCTGTCGTCATAAATAGAGAGTTATACGGCCTGAGGACACAAGCGTGTTGAAGACACACAGGCATGTCCCTGCGTCCAAACGGGCGTGTGACCCTGTTTCATGAATTTTTTTCTAAGTTTCCCAAAACTTTCCAAAGTTCTCGCTTTAGTCCCAAACTGCCTTTAATGTATGTTTAGAGCCTTGGTAGCTCAGGTAAGGGATATTATGCATGTGATTGAATGTTTTTAATTTAAATGAAATTTTATGGCCCGATTTTACGAAATTGTGTACTTTTAAGTCTGGTAATGCCTCAGACCTTGTCCCGGCGTCGGATATGGGTAAGGAGTGTTACAATCATAGATAGAAAATGTACCCGTAGTCACATCAGGGGACGATGCCTCTTCGCGAGTGTGAATGGCGTAGGTCCTCACAGGTGCCCTACCTTCAGACCTCACAGCAGACTCCCTAGGTGCACCCTTACTACTCGTTCCGCTACTCGAATTCCTCTGAGGTCTCCCCTTACTAGCAATGCTGTCTGCCCTTGCTCCTTGGAAGTTTCCTCTTTTTGTGCTCTCGAGGCAATCTCTAACAAAGTGGTCAAGAGAACCGCACTTAAAACAGGTTCTATCGCCCCCTCGACACTCGCTAGGGTGAAGTCTCCTGCACTAGGAACATTTTGGTCTATTGGGTCGAGCATTCCCAACACTAGCAATTAAAGTAGTGTAAGCTTTCGAAACCGTGTACTATTTGCCCCTATTCTTGCTCGAATACCCAACAGAAGCATTAGATTGAGTAGTGAACTCTCTTGACTTTTTAGATTAAATTTGAAAGGATTTGCTCAGTTGTCTCTTCCTCGAATCTCAGGACTCCAAATCGACTTTCCGATTTTCTTTATCCAATTCTTCGACCTTGCATGCCCTCTCAACCAACACAAGAAACTCTTTCAACTCAAGGATTCCAACCAACAATCAGATGTCTTCATTCAATTTATCCTCAAATCTTTTACACGTGATGGCTTCAGTAGATACACATTCTCGAGTGTATTTGCTAAGCCTCAAAAACTCACGCTCATATTCTATAACTATCATTTTACCCTACTTCAACTTGAGAAACTCTTTCCTCTTTTGGTCCATAAACCTTTGACTGATGTATTTCTTGCTAAATTGCTCTTTGAAAAACTCCCAAGTCACTTTCTCTCTCGGCACAACCAACACAAGAGTGTTCCACCACTGGTAGGCTGAATCTCTTAGAAGCGATACAAGCACTTCATACACTCTTCCGGTGTGCATGACAACTCATCAAAGACTCGGATGGTGTTCTTAATCCAAAGCTCTTCTCTTTCCGGATCATCATCTATGTTAGCTCGGAACTCTTCAGCTCCTTGCTTTCTAATTTGATCAACGGAGGCCTTTCCCTTCTCACCATCTCAACAACTTAGGGAGCTACAAGGGTAGGCTGAGGACTAAGTGGGGAACACCCAAGTTTGTCCAAACAAACTCGGTGTACCAGTCATTCATCATCTTTAAGAAGGCTTCTCTAGCCTCTCCTCCCAGACCAACAGACTCGGGTCTACTATCGGAAGGTGCTGCCCCTTGAGCAGGAGCTGGCGCGTTACTCTCTACATCGTCAGTAACTGCTCATTCGAGATCCATTTACTATATAAAACACGATTTAAATTGTCAGGAGTTGTCACACTATCATAATATACATATGGCATGTATAGCTAGACTCAAACACTTGCTACATAGTCCTAAAACTGACTAAACTGTAGCTCTGATATCAATAAATGTAACACCCCTTACCTATGTCCAACGCCGGGACAAGGTGCGAGGCATTATCAGACTTAAATGTAAATGTACACACAAAACTGAACCATAAAATTTCTTCGAAAATGAAACTGTACATACACATGCTTATCGTGTAACACCCCGAACCCGAGACCGTCACCGGAGTCGAACACGAGGTGTTAACAGACTTTAAACCACTTAAAAAAAATTTCCCAGACACTGCCAATCTGCATACTAGTCGCTTTAAAAATCATATCTTGAGTTCAGAAACTCAGAATCCAGTTCCGTAAATTTTCCCTGAAACTAGACTCATATGCGCATCTACATATTTTTTTCTAGAATTTTTGGTTGGGCCAATTAGTACAGTTTATTAGTCAAAGTCTCCCATGTTACAGGGATCGACTACACTGACCTTTGCGCATTACGACTTGGATATCTCCCTGTACAGGGCTTCAATACTGATGCCGTTTGTTTCTATAGAAACTAGGCTCAGAGAGGAATCCATAAATATATGGCATGACTCCTAATTGTCTCTGGTTAATTTATAATGAATTTCCAAAGTCGGAACAGGAAATCCAGAAACCGTTCTGGCCCTGTCTCACGAGAACCAGAATATCTCTTAACATACTGTCCATATGACCGTTTCGTTACTTTCCTATGAAAATAGATTCATCAAGGTTCGTTTACATAATTTATTCACTATTTAATTCCATTCCTACTATTTTTACTGATTTTCCAAATCTACATCACTGCTGCTGTCAGCATCTGCCTTTAAGGTAGACTTTACCTATTCCATAGTTTCCATGATTCAACTAGCCCTTTTAGCATAAATAGCACGAATTATGATAGTGATTAACCATTCCCATGGCCAATCCTTGTTAAGCATATCCACACCTCTCAATAACCATGTCCATACCAAATGATTATAACATTATTCTCAAACATATATAAGGCATTTTCGCATGGCTATCCAAAATTATACAAGTCCAAAGGGTCCATGACCCACAACAAAAAGGGTAGTCCTATACATGCCATTTCGAAGTTCAACCAAAATTGTACCAAAAGGGGGGGCTTTGATAGTGTGGGCGACTTCGACTTCAAAATCCCGAGTCCGATAGCTGGAGAACCAAAATCTATAAAACAGAGAATCAAGGAGACGGAGTAAGCAATTTATGCTTAGTAAGTTTTGAGCAAGGGATTCCAGCACAACAAAAGTATAGCATTCATGTAGCTAAACGGATAATTTCATATGCACAATTTTTCAATATCATACTTACTTCACATTACCAACCCTTTTATTCATACACAAAGATCAACTTAGCCAAAGGCCGGTAGCTCATTTATCAACTGAGCGAATACTTATTTGTAAGGGCTCAACTAATTCAAAGCACATACGAAACATACCTCAATGTTGGGATGTTTCAAGCGTATTAACTGAAATTTTTACAGCAAGATCATTCATTCCCAAATCATGTACCTTCGGAATTTAACCAGATATAGCTACTCGTTCAAATGCCTTCGGGACATAGCCCGGTTATAGTAACTCGCACAAATGCCTTCAGGACTTAACCCGGATTTAGTAACTCGCACAAATGCCTTCGGATCTTAGTCCGGATATGGTCACTTAGCACAAAGCCTTCGGGACTTAGCCCGGACATCGTTCAAATAACCATGCACATTTAACAATAAATCATGGCACATTCGTATTTCGTTTTCGTTAGCAAAACTCAAACACAAGACACTTATCATTCTTGCAATTTCGGCTCAATAGCCACACAAAGAGCATGATTTTAATTTGCTTAAAACATGATCTAATCAAATCATAATTTAAGCTCTTTTACTCAAGAACTTACCTCGGGTGTTGTCGAACGATTCCGATAGCTATTCGACCACTTTTTCCTTCCCTTTATCGGATTTAGTTCCCCTTTGCTCTTGAGCTTAATTAAACAAATAAATTGATTTAATCATTTGAGCATCGAAAAGAGGAACACAAGGCACTTAGCCCATATTTATACATTAGACATTAAAGTCACATATGTACGGAATCATGAATCAAACTCAACATTTTAGCTAATTTTCCCCCTTGGCCGAATTTTCTAAGCCAAGACAAAAGCATCAATATGCTTGCCTCTAACCGAATACATGCAACACCAATCTCCTTCCTATGGCCGAATATGCATGTCTATGTTGGGGCCGATTGCAACACTTAATACATTCTACAAGTATGGTCACTTGTATTGACTAAACATCATTTTGTTTCAAGTTCAAAACTTGGCTAATACACACATATATACACTAGTGAAGCATCCTCTCCCTTTCCATCAATTTAACACATGCATTACTCATTAATATACAAAAATTATATTCGGCCTTAGCACACAACTTGCTAGCCGATTCTTCTCCATCTAGCAACCAATGCACATATGTGCTCACTCAAAAATGCTAAAAAGAAGATTCAAGAATCATCAATCCACCATCACATGCATCATTAACAAGCTTCATATTTAGCATGCAATGGCATTAACACAAAATCCACCTAGGCCAAATATCATCCCCATGACATAGCAAAGATTTGAACCATGGGCTAATTAGAACTCAAGCTAGCAACTAAGAAAAACATGCATGAATCTCATGGCACAACCTCAAACATACCTTGATCTAGATACAAGTATGGCCAAACCTCCTCCTAATCCTCTTCCAAACCAAACATGAAGCAAGAACTCCTTCCTCCTTCCTTAGAATTTTCGGCCAAAAGAAGATGAAAAAGGATGAACAAAATTTTTCTTTTCTTTTCTTTTACTCACGGCAATGGGGGGGAAACAACCACACACTTTTTTTTTTGTTTTCATCATATTCCCTTTCACTATTTTATGCCCATGCTCCTTATTTTATCATACTTCCCATGACACACTAACTCAACATGTTTATGACATGTTCTTGCCCATCACACTTGGTCTACCATGCTTGTCATGGCCGGCCACTACTAATTAGGGGGAATTTGACATGCAAGTCCCCCTTTTTATTTCATGCACTAATAGGTCCTTATGCTTTGACCTATCACATTTCAAAATTTTCTCACATAAGTCCTATTTACTAAAATTCACCTACAATTAAACAAAATTCAAACACGAAATTTTCACACATGCACATGTACATATAATGAGCATCAATTATGACGGTTAATTATTTTATGACTCGGTTTAGCGGTCCCGAAACCACTTCCCGACTAGGGTCAATTTTGGGCTGTCACAACTCTCCCCCACTTAAGAAATTTTCGTCCCCGAAAATCTTACCAGTAAATAAGTTTGGGTATCGTTCTTTCATCGAGCTCTCGGTTTCCCAAGTAGCTTCCTCGATCCCGTGTTTGAGCCATAACACCTTAACTAACGGAACCCTTTTGTTTCGCAACTCTTTCACTTCACGAGCTAGGATACGAATCGGTTCTTCTTCATAACTCAAGTCAGATTGAATTTCAACTTCTGAGGGATTAATCACATGTGACGGATCGGATCTATAACGTCGAAGCATCGAAACATGAAAGACATCGTGAATCTTTTCAAGTTCAGGGGGAAAAATCAATCTATACGCAACCGGACCAACTCGTTCGGAGATTTCGTACGGCCCAATGAATCTCGGGCTCAACTTGCCCTTACGGCCAAATCTGAGTACCTTTTTCCAAGGCGAAACTTTAAGAAACACTTTATCTCCCACCTGATATTCAATGTCTTTTCGTTTCAAATCCGCATACGATTTTTGACGATCTGTGGCTGCCTTCAGACTTTCACGGATTACCTTTACTTTCTGTTCGGCATCTTTAATCAAATCAACTCCGAAAATTTTACTTTCACCGAGCTCGGTCCAAAATAATGGTGTACGGCATTTACGACCGTACAAAGCCTCGTAAGGTGCCATCTTAATACTTGATTGAAAACTATTGTTGTAAGCGAATTCAATCAAAGGTAAATACCGTTCCCATGAACTACTGAACTTGAGGATGCAACATCTCAACATATCCTCAGGTATCTGAATTATCCGCTCGGATTGACCATCGGTTTGGGGGTGAAAAGCAGTGCTAAAAAGCAGCTTGGTACCCAAAGCTTCTTGCAATTTCTTCCAAAATCGTGAGGTGAATCTCGGATCTCTATCCGACACGATAGAAATAGGTACCCCGTGTAATCTCACAATCTGAGAAACGTACAATTCAGCTAGTTTATCCAATGAAAAATCCGTACGCACGGGGATAAAGTGAGCCGACTTAGTCAGTCTATCGACAACAACCCAAATCGCATCTTTCTTACTTGCTGACAATGGCAGTCCGGACACAAAGTCCATTGTGACTCGATCCCATTTCCACTCAGGTATCATGATCGGCTGAAGTAATCCTGAAGGCACTTGATGTTCCGTTTTCACTTGTTGACATATTAAACATCTCGAAACAAATTCGGAGATGTCTCGTTTCATACCATGCCACCAAAACCAACGTTTCAAATCGTTGTACATTTTCGTACTCCCCGGTTGAATTGACATTCGGCTACAATGGGCTCCGTTCAGAATCATCGAAATGAGTTTCGAATTCCTTGGAACACACAAACGACTTCTGAACCTCAAACAATCATCATCATCAATTTGAAACTCCGATTCCTTGTTCGGAACACACTCAGCCCGTTTTGCAACCAATTCATCATCAACTTTCTGGGCTTCACGAATTTGATGAATCAATAATGGTTTGGCTTTTAATTCAACTACTAACACATTGTTGGGTAGAACAGACAAGTGCACATTCATCGCTCGTAAAGCAAACAATGATTTTCGGCTTAAGGTGTCCGCAACCACATTAGCCTTTCCCGGGTGGTAATCAATGACAAGCTCGTAATCTTTCAACAACTCAAGCCAACGTCTTTGTCGCAGATTTAAGTCTCTTTGAGTCATCAAATATTTGAGACTTTTGTGATCCGAAAATACATGGCACTTTTCACCAAATAAGTAATGTCGCCATATTTTTAAAGCAAATACGATGGCAGCTAGTTCAAGATCATGGGTCGGATAATTTTTCTCATGTGGCTTTAATTGTCTCGACGCATAGGCCACCACTCGACCTTCTTGCATCAATACGCAACCCAACCCAAGTAGGGATGCGTTACTATAAATGACAAACTCTTTGCCTGATTCGGGTTGCACTAAAATTGGAGCTTCAGTCAAATAAGTTTTCAGTTGATCGAAACTTTTCTGACATTTCTCCGTCCATTCGAACTTAACATCCTTTTGAAGTAGCTTCGTCATTGGTGTGGCTATCATCGAGAAACCTTTTACAAATCGTCGGTAATAACCGGCGAGCCCCAAGAAGCTCCGAACTTCGGTAATATTTCTTGGAGGCTTCCAGTTAAGTATGGCTGAAATTTTGCTCGGGTCAACTCGAATACCCGATGCGGATACCACGTGACCCAAGAAGCTAACCTCTCTTAACCAGAACTCACACTTACTGAACTTAGCATATAACTGCTTATCCCGCAAAATTTGCAACACTAATCTCAGGTGCTCAGCATGTTCGGTCTCATCTCTTGAATAGACCAAGATGTCATCAATGAACACAACTACGAACCGATCCAAATATGGTCTGAAGATCCGATTCATCAAATCCATAAATACCGCAGGGGCATTAGTGAGCCCAAACGGCATCACTAAGAATTCGTAGTGACCATATCTCGTTCTGAAGGCAGTTTTGGGTATGTCCGAATCTCGAATTCGCAACTGATAATAGCCCGATCTCAAATCTATTTTTGAGAACACTGAGGCTCCCTTCAGTTGGTCGAACAAACTATCGATACGCGGTAACGGATATTTGTTCTTTATTGTCACTTTATTCAGCTAACGATAGTCAATGCACAACCTCATGGTTCCGTCCTTTTTCACGAACAATACTGGTGCACCCCAAGGTGAGAAACTTGGTCGAGCGAAACCTCTATCCGTCAATTCTTGCAACTGAGCTTTCAACTCTTTTAACTCGGTTGGTGCCATACGATACGGAGCTATCGAAATCGGCGTAGTCCCAGGTACAAGCTCAATACCAAACTCTATCTCCCGAACAGGTGGTAAACCCGGTAATTCTTCAAGAAAAACATCCGGGTATTCACAAACCACCGGCACATATTCGGGTTTCTTTTCTAATTCTTTGTCATCAAGTACATACGCAAGGTATGCTTCGCACCCTTTTCTTACATATTTCTGGGCCAACATTGAGGATATTACAGCTGGCAACCCCTTTAAGTCCGTAGACTCAACTCGGATTATCTCGTTATTTGCGCACCTCAAATCAATAGTCTTGCTTTTGCAGTTCACAACTGCATCATGCGCGGTCAGCCAATCCAAACCAAGAATAACATCAAATTCATCAAATGGCAAAAGCATCAAGTCCGCCGGAAAACAGGAACCTCGAATTACTAGGGGACATGCCTTACACACTTTGTTGACAAGCACGTAACGACCCAAGGGATTTGACACCCGAATTACGAACTCAGTAGACTCAATAGGTAAAGTCTTACTGGATGCTAAGGTTTCACATATGTAAGAATGAGTAGAACCGGGGTCAATCAAAGCAATTACATTAGTATCAAAGAGAGTAAAAGTACCGGTAATAACATCAGGCGAAGAAGCATCCTCGTGGGCACGTATAGCATAAGCTCTAGCAGGCGCACGAGCCTCGGATCTGGTCGTAGCATCTCTAGATCCTCTCTGACCACCACTAGCATTGCCCGTAATTCCAGATGGTCTACCTCGAGCAGTGGTAGCACCCGGTTTCCCACTCTGATTTACATTCTGTTTAGACAACCTCGGGCAATCTTTAATGAAGTGGTCAACTGATCCGCACTTGTAACAGGAGCGGTCAGGGAATCTACAACTCCCCGAATGCCATTTACCGCAATATCGACATTTCGTTCTGTCTCAACGTTCATTCCCAACACTGGCGACCGAAGTGCCTCGTGTACCCACAGGGGGTCGATCACGATCTCGTCTAAAAAGGCCCGAAGTGCCTCTAGACCGGCCCACATCATCTCGAAATTTCTTCGATGCCTGTTGAAGAGACTTTCCCGAGGATCTTTTACGAAACTCTCCAGTTCCCACATCAACTTTTTGTTTTTCTTTTCTAAGCTCTTCAGCTTTACAAGCTCGCTCGACAAGTACTACGAACTCTCGTATTTCAAGAATGCCCACGAACATTTTTATATCTTCATTCAGCCCATCCTCGAAGCGTTTACACATGATAGCCTCGGACGAAACACATTCCCGAGCGTATCTACTAAGTCTAACAAATTTTCGCTCGTAATCAGTAACTGACATAGAACCTTGCTTAAGCTCAAGAAATTCCTTCCATTTTTTATCAACAAATCTCTGACTGATATACTTTTTCCGAAACTCAGTTTGGAAAAACTCCCAAGTTACTTGCTCTCGGGGCACAACCGAAGTCAGAGTACTCCACCAATAGTAGGAAGAATCGCGTAGCAAGGAGATAGTACACTTTAGACATTCATTGGGTGTACAAGATAGCTCATCGAGTACCCGGATAGTGTTGTCCAACCAAAATTCAGCTTGCTCGGCATCGTCGCTATCCGTAGCTTTAAATTCAGTAGCCCCATGTTTTCGGATTCTGTCAACTGGGGGCTTATTTGACCTTATTTGGTCAGTTACCGGAGGTATTGTAGGTGCGGGGGTGCTATTAGTCGGGAATGGAGGTTGTGGAACAGCCGTATTAGTTCGAATGTATTGGTTGAACCAATCATTCATCACGCTATAAAAAGCTTGTCTAACTTCATCATTCGGGTTACTAGCATTAGGTTGAGAGTCCGCCGGCGCTGTCCCTTGTGCGGGAGCAGGCGCTACACTCTCAAGATCATCAGCTACCGCTAAGTCGGGATCGGGATTCATTACTATAAATAAACACATTTACAATTGTCAGAAATCACCACACTATCAAATAATCACATAAAATGGCATGTATAGCTAGACCCAACGCATTACGGTAGTCCTAGAATTGACTAAACCGTAGCTCTGATACCAATCAAATGTAACAACCCGAACCCGAGACCGTCACCGGAGTCGAACACGAGGTGTTAACAGACTTTAAACCACTTAAAAAAAATTTCCCAGACACTGCCAATCTGCGTACTAGTCACTTTAAAAATCATATCTTGAGTTCAGAAACTCAGAATCCAGTTCCGTAAATTTTTCCTGAAACTAGACTCATATGCCCATCTACATAATTTTTTTCTAGAATTTTTTGTTGGGCCAATTAGTACAGTTTATTAGTCAAAGTCTCCCATGTTACAGGGATCGACTACACTGACCTTTGTGCATTACAACTTGGATATCTCCCTGTACAGGGCTTCAATACTGATGATGTTTGTTTATATAGAAACTAGACTCAGAGAGGAATCTATACATATATCGCATGACTCCTAATTGTCTCTGGTTAATTTATAATGAATTTCCAAAGTCGGAACAGGAAATCCAGAAACCGTTCTGGCCCTGTCTCACGAGAACCTGAATCTCTCTTAACATACAGTCCACATGACCGTTTCGTTACTTTCCTATGAAAATAGATTCATCAATGTTCGTTTACATAATTTATTCACTATTTAATTCTCTTCCTACTATTTTTAGTGATTTTCCAAATCTACATCACTGCTGCTGTCAGCATCTGCCTTTAAGGTAGACTTCACCTATTCCATAGTTTCCATGATTCAACTAGCCCTTTTAGCATAAATAGCACGAATTGTGATAGTGATTAACCATTCCCATGGCCAATCCTTGTTAAGCATATCCACACCTCTCAATAACCATGTCCATACCAAATGATTATAACATTATACTCAAACATATATAAGGCATTTTCGCATGGCTATCCAAAATTATACAAGTCCAAAGGGTCCATGACCCACAACAAAAAGGGTAGTCCTATACATGCCATTTCGAAGTTCAACCAAAATTATACCAAAAGGGGGGGCTTTGATAGTGTGGGCGACTTCGACTTCAAAATCCCGAGTCCGATAGCTGGAGAACCAAAATCTATAAAACAGAGAATCAAGGAGACGGAGTAAGCAATTTATGCTTAGTAAGTTTTGAGCAAGGGATTCCAGCACAACTAAAGTATAGCATTCATGTAGCTAAACGGATAATTTCATATGCACAATTTTTCAATATCATACTTCACATTACCAACCTTTTTATTCATACACAAAGATCAACTTAGCCAAAGGCCGGTAGCTCATTTATCAACTGAGCGAATACTTATTTGTAATGGCTCAACTAATTCAAAGCACATACGAAACATACCTCAATGTTGGGATGTTTCAAGCGTATTAACTGAAATTTTTACAGCAAGATCATTCATTCCCAAATCACGTACCTTCGGAATTTAACCGGATATAGCTACTCGTTCAAATGCCTTCAGGACATAGCCCGGTTATAGTAACTCGCACAAATGCCTTCGGGACTTAACCCGGATTTAGTAACTCGCACAAATGCCTTCGGATCTTAGTCCGGATATGGTCACTTAGCACAAAGCCTTCGGGACTTAGCCCGGACATCGTTCAAATAACCATGCACATTTAACAATAAATCATGGCACATTCGTATTTCGTTTTCGTTAGCAAAACTCAAACACAAGACACTTATCATTCTTGCAATTTCGGCTCAATAGCCACACAAAGAGCATGATTTTAATTTGCTTAAAACATGATCTAATCAAATCATAATTTAAGCTCTTTTACTCAAGAACTTACCTCGGGTGTTGTCGAACGATTCCGATAGCTATTCGACCACTTTTTCCTTCCTTTTATCGGATTTAGTTCCCCTTTGCTCTTGAGCTTAATTAAACAAATAAATTGATTTAATCATTTGAGCATCGAAAAGAGGAACACAAGGCACTTAGCCCATATTTATACATTAGACATTAAAGTCACATATGTACGGAATCATGAATCAAACTCAACATTTTAGCTAATTTTCCCCCTTGGCCGAATTTTCTAAGCCAAGACAAAAGCATCAATATGCTTGCCTCTAACCGAATACATGCAACACCAATCTCCTTCCTATGGCCGAATATGCATGTCTATGTTGGGGCCGATTGCAACACTTAATACATTCTACAAGTATGGTCACTTGTATTGACTAAACATCATTTTGTTTCAAGTTCAAAACTTGGCTAATACACACATATATACACTAGTGAAGCATCCTCTCCCTTTCCATCAATTTAACACATGCATTACTCATTAATATACAAAAATTATATTCGGCCTTAGCACACAACTTGCTAGCCGATTCTTCTCCATCTAGCAACCAATGCACATATGTGCTCACTCAAAAATGCTAAAAAGAAGATTCAAGAATCATCAATCCACCATCACATGCATCATTAACAAGCTTCATATTTAGCATGCAATGGCATTAACACAAAATCCACCTAGGCCGAATATCATCCCCATGACATAGCAAAGATTAACCATGGGCTAATTAGAACTCAAGCTAGCAACTAAGAAAAACATGCATGAATCTCATGGCACAACCTCAAACATACCTTGATCTAGATACAAGTATGGCCAAACCTCCTCCTAATCCTCTTCCAAACCAAACATGAAGCAAGAACTCCTTCCTCCTTCCTTAGAATTTTCGGCCAAAAGAAGATGAAAAAGGATGAACAAAATTTTTCTTTTCTTTTCTTTTACTCACGGCAATGGGAGGGGGAAACAACCACACACTTTTTTTTTGTTTTCATCATATTCCCTTTCATTATTTTATGCCCATGCTCCTTATTTTATCATACTTCCCATGACACACTAACTCAACATGTTTATGACATGTTCTTGCCCATCACACTTGGTCTACCATGCTTGTCATGGCCGGCCACTACTAATTAGGGGGGGAATTTGACATGCAAGTCCCCCCTTTTTATTTCATGCACTAATAGGTCCTTATGCTTTGACCTATCACATTTCAAAATTTTCTCACATAAGTCCTATTTACTAAAATTCACCTATAATTAAACAAAATTCAAACACGAAATTTTCACACATGCACATGTACATATAATGAGCATCAATTATGACGGTTAATTATTTTTATGACTCGGTTTAGCGGTCCCGAAACCACTTCCCGACTAGGGTAAATTTTGGGCTGTCACATATCGTCCCTATTCTGGGCCTACAAAGCCCAAAACATACGTCGGGGGTGGTTCGGGACTAAACTGGGAACTTTAGAAAAACTTGGAAGATTTTTTAAAATAGGGTCACATGCCCGTGTGGACATAGGGACATGCCCGTGTGCCCTAGACACGCCCGTGTCTCCAGGCTATGTAACTCTTTGTTTATGACGTCATCATCAATTAAAGATCACAAGGCCGAGTCACACGCCTGTGTGCGAGGCGATGTGGTGAATTTAATTTTCACATTTAAGGTGTAGACTTCACACGGCCTGGGCACATGCCCTTGTTTGGAAGCTGTGTCCTCCACACGGTTGAGACACACGACCGTGTCTCTACCCGTGTGTTTACTACCATGCATACTGACTTGTAAAACTAGGGTACAGGGGACACATACATCTATGGGACTGACCGTGTGTCACACATGGCCTAGACACACGCCCATGTGACTACCCGTGTAGACAACTTTGAGGCTACTTCTCAAGCCTTTTTGTCACCCTCATTAACACATACACACTCACATATATCAATGGTAATCATCGTGGCATAAATGGGTTACTTAGACATAATTAGGTTTAACTCATGCATGACAAATACATGACAAAGTACATAAAATTAGGACTCCATGACTTGTTAAAATCATTCAATTTATTTCTTTACCTTGAATCATGCCATAGCCATACAAATTGACACCATCCATCCATTATCACCAACTCAACACACATCTCAAGAAAAGTAGCACAATTCATGCATGCAATAGTATTTAGGGTTACAACCCAATAGTCAATATGAGCCATGTCTCATGGCCAAATTCAAAATGAAATAATATACTAACATCAGCCATCACTTTTGGCTAACTAACATGACACATAACAAAATACTAAGTCCCCTATACATGACATACTTAAATGTATTAAACCAAATATACCCCAAAAAATTTGTTGATAGTGTGACTCGAGCTCCGACGTCCACAATCCCCTAGCTAACTTGGCGACTCTAAAGGAAAAGGAAAAGAAAGGGGGTAAGCATAAAGCTTAGTAAGTTGTATGTAAATAATAAACAACATAGATCATGAAAAATTTCATAGATCAAAATACTACCAATTATCACCACATTATCAGTTTGCATATAATGAACATAGTTAGGGTTGACAATAAATGTCATTGAACTTCATAACTTATCTTACTCTTCCTTATTCATGCTAAATTTCCATTATGAATCGAGTTCCATGTGACAGCCCAAAATTGACCCTAGTCGGGAAGTGGTTTCGGGACCGCTAAACCGAGTCATAAAAATAATTAACCGTCGTAATCGATGCTCATTATATGTACATGTGCATGTGTGAAAATTTTGTGTTTGAATTTTGTTAATTGTAAGTGAATTTTAGTAAATAGGACTTATGTGAGAAAATTTTGAAATGTGATAGGTCAAAGCATAAGGACCTATTAGTGCATGAAATAAAAAGGGGGGACTTGCATGTCAAATCCCCCCCTAATTAGTAGTGGCCGGCCATGACAAGCATGGTAGACCAAGTGTGATGGGCAAGAACATGTCATAAACATGTTGAGTTAGTGTTTCATGGGAAGTATGATAAAATAAGGAGCATGGGCATAAGATAATGAAAGGGAATATGATGAAAACAAAAAAAAGTGTGTGGTTGCTTCCCCCCCCCCATTGCCATGAGTTAAAGAAAAGAAAAGAAAAATTTTGTTCATCCTTTTTCATCTTCTTTTGGCCGAAAATTCTAAGGAAGGAGGAAGGAGTTCTTGCTTCATGTTTGGTTTGGAAGAGGATTAGGAGGAGGTTTGGCCATACTTGTATCTAGATCAAGGTATGTTTGAGGTTGTGCCATGAGATTCATGCATGTTTTTTTTTAGTTGCTAGCTTGAGTTCTAATTAGCCCATGGTTCAAATCTTTGCTATGTCATGGGGATGATATTCGGCCTAGGTGGATTTTGTATTAATGCCATTGCATGCTAAATATAAAGCTTGTTAATGATGCATGTGATGGTGGATTGATGATTCTTGAATCTTCTTTTTAGCATTTTTGAGTGAGCACATATGTGCATTGGTTGCTAGATGGAGAAGAATCGGCTAGCAAGTTGTGTGCTAAGGCCGAATATAATTTTTGTATATTAATGAGTAATGCATGTGTTAAATTGATGGAAAGGGAGAGGATGCTTTACTAGTGTATATATGTGTGTATTAGCCAAGTTTTGAACTTGAAACAAAATGGTGTTTAGTCAATACAAGTGACCATACTTGTAGAATGTATTAAGTGTTGCAATCGGCCCCAACATAGACATGCATATTCGGCCATAGGAAGGAGATTGGTGTTGCATGTATTCGGTCAGAGGCAAGAATATTGATGCTTTTGTCTTGGCTTAGAAAATTCGACCAAGGGGGAAAATTAGCCAAAATGTTGAGTTTGATTCATGATTCCGTACATATGTGACTTTACTGTCTAATGTATAAATACGGGTTAAGTGCCTTGTGTTCCTCTTTTCGATGCTCAAATGATTAAATCAATTTATTTGTTTAATTAAGCTCAAGAGCAAAGGGGAACTAAATCCGATAAAGGGAAGGAAAAAGTGGTCGAATAGCTATCGGAATCGTTCGACAACATCCGAGGTAAGTTCTTGAGTAAAAGAGCTTAAATTATGATTTGATTAGATCATGTTTTAAGCAAATCAAAATCATGCTCTTTGTGTGTGGCTATTGAGCCGAAATTGCAAGAATGATAAGTGTCTTGTGTTTGAGTTTTGCTAACGAAAACGAAATACGAATGTGCCATGATTTATTGTTAAATGTGCATGGTTATTTGAATGATGTCCGGGCTAAGTCCCGAAGGCTTTGTGCTAGGTGACCATATCCGGACTAAGATCCGAAGGCATTTGTACGAGTTACTAAATCCGGACTAAGATCCGAAGGCATTTGTGCGAGTTACTAAATCCGGGTTAAGTCCCGAAGGCATTTGTGCGAGTTACTATAACCGGGCTATGTCCCGAAGGCATTTGAACGAGTAGCTATATCCGGTTAAATTCAGAAGGTACGTGATTTGGGAATGAATGATCTTGCTGTAAAAATTTCAGTTAATACGCTTGAAACATCCCAACATTAAGGTATGTTTCGTATGTGCTTTGAATTAGTTGAGCCATTACAAATAAGTATTCGCTCAGTTGATAAATGAGCTACCGGCCTTTGGCTAAGTTGATCTTTGTGTGTGAATAAAAGGGTTGGTAATGTGAAGTAAGTATGATATTGAAAAATTGTGCATATGAAATTATCCGTTTAGCTACATGAATGCTATACTTTAGTTGTGCTGGAATCCCTTGCTCAAAA
This sequence comes from Gossypium hirsutum, assembly GCF_007990345.1. NCBI lineage: Eukaryota > Viridiplantae > Streptophyta > Magnoliopsida > Malvales > Malvaceae > Gossypium > Gossypium hirsutum. The sequence goes on from NC_053426.1 coordinate 63,528,607, forward strand.
CTTACTAAGCATAAATTGCTTACTCCGTCTCCTTGATTCTCTGTTTTATAGATTTTGGTCCTCCAGCTATCGGACTCGGGATTTTGAAGTCGAAGTCGCCCACACTATCAAAGCCCCCCCCCTTTTGGTACAATTTTGGTTGAACTTCGAAATGGCATGTATAGGACTACCCTTTTTGTTGGGGGTCATGGACCCTTTGGACTTGTATAATTTTGCATAGCCATGCGAAAATGGCTTATATATGTTTGAGTATAATGTTATAATCATTTGGTATGGATATGGTTATTGAGACGTGTGGATATGCTTAACAAGGATTGGCCATGGGAATGGTTAATCACTATCATAATTTGTGCTATTTATGCTAAAAGGGCTAGTTGAATCATGGAAACTATGAAATAGGTAAAGTCTACCTTAAAGGCAGATGCTGACAGCAGCAGTGATGTAGATTTGGAAAATCACTAAAAATAGTAGGAATGGAATTAAATAGTGAATAAATTATGTAAACGAACCTTGATGAATCTATTTTCATACGAAAGTAATGAAACGATCATATGGACAGTATGTTAAGAGGTATTCAGGTTCTCGTAGACAGGGCCAGAACGGTTTCTGGATTTCCTGTTTCGACTTTGAAAACTAATTATAAATTAACCAGAGATAATTAGGAGTCATGCCATATATGTATAGATTTCTATTTGAGTCTAGTTTCTATAGAAACAAACGACATCAGTATTGAAGCCCTGTACAGGGAGATATCCAAGTCGTAATGCGCAAAGGTCAGTGTAGTCAATCACTGTAACATGGGAGACTTTGACTAATAAACTGTACTAATTGGCCCAACCAAAAATTCTAGAAAAAAATATGTAGATGGGCATATGAGTCTAGTTTCAGGGAAAATTTACGGAACTGGATTCCGAGTTTCTGAACTCAAGATATGATTTTTAAAGCGACTAGTATGCAGATTGGCAGTGTCTGGGAAATTTTTTTATAAGTGGTTTAAAGTCTGTTAACACCTCGTGTTCGACTCCGGTGACGGTCTCGGGTTCGGGGTGTTACATTCCATACTCATGATGTAACACCCTTAACCCATATCCATTGTCGGATGAAGGTTATGAGTCATTACCGATCATAATACATATCTCACAGGTATACAAAAACATATCACAATTTGAAGTTTTTAATCACATTAAAATTCAAACTAAATCAGATCTCCAATTTTATTATCTCATTATTATTAACTTGACATAATTCAGAACATAATATATGTCTATTAAACAATTTAGCTATATGCTGTACATGCATCAAATTAATAATTGATTAATTTAATATACCAACATACATAAGTCATGCGTCCATACAACATCAAACCTTATTAGGAACTATTTCCAATACCTTTATTTATTTATTTATGTGACATTACAGTATTAATGTATATAAATATAATTCATGAGTCAAACACTAAGGTTACCTAGTACATCCTTTTTTTAAAGTATAAATTCATATTTAGAGGTAACTAGGCAGAACCGAATGAAGCTTTTCAGACAAATTATAATTTCGGTTGATATACATATATCTATCACTTAAAAGAGGTAACATATCTCATTGAACTCAAACATGTTTCATCATATAATCATAAATAAATTTTCAACCACAACAAGCACTCAACGCCGAACCATGCATCAACAATAATATTCTCAGTCTGTTATTAAAACACAATATCTATATTTGTAGCAGTTTCTTAAATAACCGTTTAAAACATATTACTTAATTTAATAGTGAATTATATGTATAACCTTGTTATGACACAACATGGCCGAACTTGCTATTTACTCATATACATACTGTACGCTTTTCCTTAAGTTGAACAACCACACTTCACATTTTATTCCAACACACAATTGACTAAATATTCATGAGACATTTTATTTCTTACTATTTGCCTTACAACCGAATTCCATTGTTTAAGCCATGAACATATCCAATGATTTCATCCCCGAAATTACTAAAACTAAGTTCACTAAACGTTACGACTAGTACATATAGGACTAAGATTAAACATGATAATCAGGTGCTCTTATTCACTAAATAAATTAGTATAATACACATCCAAAGTAACTAACATGCTTACGGCATATTTCTCCTTTCCTCATGCAAAGTCATTAACTAAATTCAACATTCAAATACATAACTCATACCACATCCATCCATGACACACGGCATACTAATCAAAGAAGCTTATACCATCATCAAGCTAGAACCGAACACAAACATAGATATGCCATTTTCGCATGGCCTTAATACAAAATCAAAGTTCAATATTTTCCCAAAACACATTTCAACCTATACATGCCATAATTCGAGTTCGAGTATTTAAGTACCGATGTTGTAGATAGTGTGATAGACTTTGTTGATGATCCCCAAACTTGTAACTTGAATCCAAAATCTATAAAATAAGATACACATAAAAACACAGGGTAAGCCTTTAAAACTTTTAAGTCATAAACAATTTAACATCCCAATAATATTATCAACTTATTCAAATAAAACTAAATTATAAAATCATAACCTTTCAGACCCAAATATTTATAATTCATTATAAATATATATTTTCACACTCAAATATCACACTAGCCGAACACTCATGAAGACAAATTATCATTATTATCCTTTATTTCCCACAACCAATTAATCATTGTAACTTACTTCACATATCCAGAAGCATATAAAATCATGTGTAGTTGCATAATTTCATATGCTAATTATGAAGCCGAACACTTATAGTCATGCATATCTAATACTAAGTTTCATTTCAATAATAATTACAAGTTCGATTACTCTTACATACTTAAACCCCGTATTAATATAATTCATCATATTCATATATTAAATATGTACCCAAAATTACCTAATCATATATGCACATGATTAAAGATTATTCATGATAAATAAGCTACTGACTCACAAAGTCTAGTACACATATCACAATCGCATATATCCTTTATTTGCACCATACAAGATTTATAATATATAGTCACGGTGTTTACGTTACTTACCTCAAGTAAGTAATATGTTAATTCATACTTGGCATATAACTCAATTAACACATTCAAATTTGATTTACCTTTGCCCGATGAACCATTCGGAATTGGATAGGACACTCGGATAATCACATAAATCGTACAATGCCAACGTCCCAGACTTGGTCTTACATGTAGCCACATATCAATGCTACTGTCCCAAACAGGGTCTTACTCTTAAACACATATCGAAATCACAAATCGATGCCCTGGTCTTACTCGCACACATATATCGGAATCCTATGTCATGACATATGTATCCTAGCTATTCCTAAGGTTCATACGGGGCTTTCGGACGTCATATCTCGATCGAATCGTATTCGTAAACATAGTTCCCAACCATTTTCACATTCGGCTCTTATTTATACAAACTCATAAAATTCAAATTAGCATTATACATTCTCATATATTTAAAATTTACGACATTCATTTGCTTATAAACTTACCTCGGACGTCGTAAAACAGGACGAGACTGCTAGTCAACAACTTTCGTTTTTCCCCGATCCAAATCCGATTTCTTTGGTTCTTGATCTAAACATATTCAAACTAAGCTCATTCAAATATATTTTCATTCAATTTAATCCAAAAACACATAAATGGGAAAATTACCATTTTACCCCTGACATTTACAATTTTTACAATTTAGTCCCTATTACACAAAACACAAAATATGAAAAATTTCTCTATACCCATGTTGGGCCGAATTTTACCCATGCTTATACAAGTCCATATATTTCATTTATTTCACATTTTAGCCCCTCAAATTGTTATTTTTGCAATTTTGTCCTAAATACTCAAAATCATCAAAAACTCCAATACAAAACATGTTAATCTAAAACATATATTCCATATTTCATCATCAAACAACAAAAATCACAAGCTCTCAACAATGGCACAACTAAAAATATTCATCAACATCAAAAATTCAAGCATGGGTTTTGTAGTACACGAAGCAACAATCTCAAAAATGTAAAAATCATCAAAAACTGAGTTAAACTATTACCTTGATTGAGCTTGAAATGCAACCGAACCTAGGTTTTATTTTCTTTTTCTTTCTTGTTTTAGTTACGGCAATGATAAAAATAAAATGGACATGGCTTTCTCTTTTATTGTTATTATTATTTATGTTTTATGTTGTAATATATTTTATTAACTTATGGTTTAATTTACTTATTTATCCATACTAAAGTTATAACAAAACCATATAATATATATCCACTACCGTCCATTTAATAAGTCAATGGACTATTTGCCACTTAAGGGCTGCCTTTTATAAAGCCAATAACAATTCGACCCTTTATACATTAAACTACCAATTTTTAATTTACGCGATTAACTCCTTTTATTAAATCGGATACCTAAACAACAAAATTAAATCACGAAAATTTCACAAATATAAATACACAAATTAAACACAGAAAATATTTTTTAAATATTTTTCTGACTCAGATTCGTGGTCCCGAAACCACCGTTCCGATTAGGGTCGAAATCGAGCTGTTACACATGAGATTTACGTACATACCTGTACTACTCATAGCTTATTCATATTTCCCCATCTCTTAACCTTGATCTTGAATGGCCCATTGAACCACTAGGAATATGGAAGGACGTTCGGGATTATCATACACCAAATAGGGTGCCAAAGCCATGTCCCAGACATGGTCTTACATAGAACCACACATCGATACCATATCCCAGATATGGTCTTATACGAAGTCTCAAGTCGGTGTCGATGCCATGTTCCATACATGGTCTTATACGGGACCTCATATCAATGCCATGTCCCAGACATGGTCTTATACAAAATCACTCGACGATGCCAAAGCCATATCCCTGATATGGTCTTACACGGGATCTCATATCGATGCCGATGCCATGTCCTAGATATGGTCTTACACGGGATCTCATTAATCATGGTGTCATGATATCCAAATCCCAAGTATTCCTTAGCGTCACCCAGGATTTCCGAGATACAAAGCTATCATCAAATTGTTATTGAGTCATCACAAGTCAAATTCCATAAAGGCATATATTCACATTTCATACAACATCAAGCCTTAAACATATGATAATGAAAATGTTGAATTACTTACACACAAACTTACCTCGGTCCCAAAATATTGCTAACTTTGCGTTTTAGTCCAAAACCTTGCTTTTCTCTCTATTTAAGTCCGGACTCCTTTTTTCTTGATCTATAATAGCAATTTCCACTTGTTTAATTATCACATTGCCCAAATCAGTCCATAAATCACAATTTGGAAAAATTATAATTTTGCCCCAAAACTTTCACAAAATTGCAAATTAGTCCCTAAGCTCGTATAATGAAATGTACTCATTTCCTTTACTACCCAAGCCTAGCCGAATCTTTCTTGTACACATGGTAACCCACATTACTCATCAAAAATAGATTTTTCTCACTTAATTTACTCCTTTTTCAATTTAGTCCTTTTTATGCATTTCTATCAAAAATCACTTAGTAAAGGATGTTAAATACACATCAAACTTTCATATTCTTCCATTAAACATCACAGTACAAACATGTCAAACATGGGTAAGTTTTTGAACATGAACCCTAGTCAAAATATGGCTAGAACAGGATAAATCATGCTTCAAGGACTTCAAAAATGTAAAGAACATAAAAAACGGGCTAGGGAGTACTTACAATCAAGCTTCAAAAGTTGAAAACCTTAGCTATGGTGACCTTTGAAATTTTGGCACCCCTTGGAGAAGATAGACACAATTTTGCTTTCTTTTTTCCCTTTTTATTCTTTTATTTACCAAGAAACAAAAATACCCTTTAAGCCTTTCTTTCAAATTTTTCATATACATGTCCAATTTGTCCAAAATTTTAGAAATTGGTCAAATTTTAATTAGAACCTTCTAATTTATAATAGAGCAATTTCATGCTTGAACCTTCTAGAACAGAAGTTTTTCATCTTATTCAATTTGGTCCCTAAGGTTCAATTGGACATTTATGCATAGAATTTGTCCATGAAATTTTCACACAAGCATGCATACCTATCATGGACCTCATAAAACTCATAAAATAATTATTTCTATCTCAAATTTTTGGTTTGGAAACCGCTATTCTGATTAGACCCTAATTTGGGATGTTACATGTGTATTATTGTCAACAAAGTTGGTTGATTAAGTTATTGGATGGTCATTTTAGACTTCGAAGATCCTCTATGTTGTTACTGCTTTGAAATCTCTTTAGGTGCTACTGAAAACCCCTATTTTTGCGAATTTCAGATGCTGAAAAACATGATTGTCAATGCCACACGGTCGTGTGCCTGGCCGTGTGAGCCACATGGTCGTGTGACAGGCCATGTAAGATACTATTCATCAAATTTGAGCCAAACGAACAAGGGACACGGGCATGTGTCCAGGCCATTTGTGGTCATATAAGTGCAGAGTTCACACGGGCCAAGGACATGGGCGTATTTCTAAGTCGTGTAACTCACTGTGTATAAGATAAGGATCACATAGGCTAGGGACATGGGTGTGTGCCTAGGCCGTGTAACACCCCTCACCTGTAACACCCCGAACCTGAGTCCGACACCGGAGTCGAACACGAGGTGTTAACAAACTTTGAAAAATTTCCAGACACTTCCCAATCTGTGTACTAGTCACTTTAAAAATCATATCTTGAGCTTCACAACTCGAAAATCAGTTTCATGATTTTTCCCTGAAACTAGACTCATATGCCCATCTACATATTTTTTCTAGAATTTTTGATCGGGCCAATTAGTACAGTTTATTAGTTAAAGTCTCCCATGTTACAGGAATCGACTACCCTGACCTTTGCGCATTACGACTTGGATATCTCCTTGTACAGGGCTCCAATACTGATGCCGTTTATTTCTATAGAAACTAGACTCAGAGAGGAATCTATACATATATGGTATGACTCCTAATTATCTCTGGTTAATTTATAATCAATTTCCAAAGTCGGAACAAGGAATCCAGAACCCGTTCTGGCCCTGTCTCACGAGAACCTGAATATCTCTTAACATACTGTCCATATGATTGTTTCGTTACTTTCCTATGAAAGTAGATTCTTCAAGGTTTGTTTACATAATTTATTCACTATTTAATTCCATTCCTACTATTTTTAGTGATTTTCCAAATCTACGTCACTGATACTGTCAGCATCTACCTTTAAGGTAGGCTTTACCTATTTCATGGTTCAACTAGCCCTTTTTGCATACATAGCACAATTTATGAAAGTGATTAACCATCCCCGTGGCCAATCCTTGTCAAGCATATCCACACCAAATGATTATAACATTATACTCAAACACATATAAGCCATTTTCGCATGGCTATCACATAAAGTACTCGAAAAACAACAATGGGTCGTCCTATACATGCCATATCAAAATTCAACCAAAAGAGTACCCAAAAGAGCCTTTGATAGTGTGGGCGACTTCGACTTCAAGATCCCGAGTCCGATAGCTGGAGAACCAAAAATCTATAAAACAGAGGAGCAATGGAACGAAGTAAGCAATTTATGCTTAGTAAGTTTTGAGCAAGAAATTCCAGCATAACGAAAGCATAGCACACATTTAGCTAAACGGAATATTTCATAATACACAATTTTTCCGATATCAAACTTACTTCACAACGTTAACCCTTATGTACATACACAAAAGACCAACTTAGCCGAAGGCCGGTAGCTCGTTCATCAACTGAGCGAATATTTATTTGTAAGGGCTCGATTAAATTCAACACATACGTAACATATCCGAATATTGGGATGTTTTTCGAGTATTAGCTGGAATTTTACAGCAAGCTCATTCATTACCAAAATCACGTACCTTCGGAATTTAACCGGATATAGCTCCTCGTTCAAGTGCCTTCGGGACATAGCCCGGTTATAGTAACTCATACAATGCCTTCGGGACTTAACCCGGATTTTAAAACTCGCACGAACGCCTTCGGGACTTAACCCGGAATTAGTATCTCGCACAAAGGCCTTCGGGACTTAACCCGGAATTAATAACTCGCACAAATGCCTTCGGATCTTAGTTCGGATATATTCACTTAGCACAAAGCCTTCGGGACTTAGCCCGGACAGCATTCAATTAATCATGCACATCTAACAATAATTCATGGCACATTCGTATTTCTTTTTCATTAGCAAAACTCAAACACAAGGCACATACCATCCTTGCACATTCGGCTCAATAGCCACACATAGAGCATGATTTTAATTTGCTTAAAACATGATTTAATCACATCGTAATTTAAGCTCTCTTACTCAAGAACTTACCTCGGGTGTTGTCGAACGATTCCGCTAACTATTCGACCACTTTTTCCTTCCCTTTATCGGATTTATTTCCCCTTTGCTCTTGAGCTTAATTAAACAAATAAATTGATTTCATCATTTAGGCATCAAAAAAAGATGAACACGAAGCACTTAGCCCATATTTATACATTAGACATTAAAGTCACATACATGTGAAATCATGCATCAACACAACATATTAGCTAATTTTTCCCCCTTGGCCGAATATGCATGTCTATTTTTGGGGTCGATTTCAACACTTAATACACACATATACACACTAGTAAAGCATCCTCTCCCTTCCCATCGATTTAACACATGCATTGCTCATTAACATGTAAAAGTTACATTCGGCCTTAGCACACAACTTGCTAGCCGATTCTTCTCCATTTAGCAACCAATGCACATATGTGCTCACACAAAAATGCTAAAAAGGAGGTTCAAGAATCATCAAGTGATCATCACATGCATCATTAACAAACTTCATATTTAGCATGCAATGGCATTAACACAACCTCCACCTAGGCCGAATTTTAACTCATCCTCTTGCCTCATCACCACCACATCAAACATCAACCAAGAATGATGCATCCATGGTCAAATGTCATTTCCATCACATAGCAAGATTTAGACCATGGGCTAGGTAGAACTCAAGCTAACAACTAAAACATGCATGCATCTCATGGAACATCATCAAACATACCTTAGCCTAGCTACATGCATGGCCGAACCTCTTCACCTTTCTTCTTCCTTCCTCCTTAAAATTATTGGCCAAGGATGAACCAAAGGATGAGAAATTTTTTCTTTGTTTTTCTTTCTAGTTTCGGCAAGTATGAAGATGAGAAAAGGATGAACAAAAATTCTCTCCTTTCTTTTCTTTAGCTCACGGCAATGGGGGGGACAAACAACTACACACACATTTTTTTTTTGTATTCACTATACTCCTTTTCATTATTTTATGCCCATGCCCCTTATTTTATTTGTTTTATCCCAACATTTTATGACACAAATTAACATATTTTATTTGTGCCATACTTATGCCATAATTTCCATAAAAAAAATTGCACAATTGCTCATCATGCCCATCATGGCCGGCCACCTTGTTTTAAGGTGGGAAATTTGACATGCAAATCCACCTATTTCATACTATAAGTTATTTGGCCACTACAAATTAGCCTATAGCATTTGCAAAAATTTTCACATGAGTCACATTTCAAAATTTCACTCACAATTGGCAAAATCAAAGCATGAAATTTTCACACATGCACTTTCACATGAAATAAACATAGGATATAACATCTAATTATTATTGTGACTCGGTTTAGCGGTCCCGAAACCACTTCCCGACTAGGGTCAATTTTGGGTTGTCACATCACCCGTTCCCGACGTTAGGATAGGGTTCGAGACATTACCAGGATTTTTCATTTTGAAACGTACCAAATTGGGTCACCAAGTTTTACTCAAATTTTAAGCTTTTCATCCATGAACACTCGTCCCTTATATAGGCCTTCAGGACCTATAACATATCAAGAGGCAGTGCGAGACAAATACGGGTACGTTCGATTAATCTTGGGCTCCTCAGAAAATTTTCCTTAACATAAAGTGTCACATGCCCATGTAGGTGGGCCGTGTGGACTCAAACGCTCGTGTGACTTGGGGCACGCCCATGCCCTTCAGCCATGGGTGACACTGACTTATCAACACGGCCATGGCACATGCCCATCCTGCCTGCCCGTGGACGACACTATCATTTTAACACGGGCATGGCGTACGCCTGTGTGGCACACCCATGTACAACTTTGTGCTAAAATTTTAAGTGCAGGGGACATACGGCCATGGCACACGCCCATGGGAGGGAACCGTGTGTCACACACGGCCTAGACACACGCCCGTGTGTCCAACCATGTGGACTCTATTAGGCTATTTTCCAAGCCTTTAGTCACCCCTTTCTACTGCTTGTGCCTAGTGGTTACCAAGTTTGAGAGAAAACATAATTTTACACTTGTAAATAATCTTGATGAAAATAGTTGTATGGAAACCTCATATCATTGGTTTCACACATAAATGGTTATTTCCCCTTTAGTGTTATGGGTTCCCATGTTTCTTTAATCCATCCGAAATTAGCTCATTCATGTGACTCATTGCCAATTGATAGCAACCCATCATTTGTAATTAAAAACCATGCATAAAATTGTAGGTCATAGCCTACTTAAATTAAGCCAATTTTCATGGCCATATACAAAGAGATAAACATATTTTTACATGCCTTCATTTGGCAAATCAAATGAAACATATAACAAAATACTCAAAAAAATACTATACATGCCATTGAACAAAATAAATAGAGTCTTTATACCAAAGCTTGTTTAGTTGATAGTGTGTTGAGTCTCCATTTGTCTTCCACTCTTTATGAGTCCTCGAGCTCTAAGAGACAGGGAAAAAGTGAGGGATAAGCATTTTCATGCTTAGTAAGCTCAAATAACCAGAAAGTAAAGTTACCAAGTAATTAGCATACATCCATATTTAAATCATGAAACCATTAATTATGAAACGGTTCCCTATGACATGCACTCAATCAATGAGTTAGTTACATATCAAAGCATCATGTAAAAATGTAGATGAGCTCATCATTCATCACCTTATTGACATACATCAAATTAATCCCGTTGAGTTTCTAAGAAATATCGATGGAATACCCATTATCCGTCAATTCTTACGAATGATCATTTCACATATATGCACTCCCGCGAACCTCACATCTCATGGCAGGATTACCAGTCCAGGCTAAATCTCCCATATCATGAACTCATAAGATGATGTCGGGATTACCAGTCTAGGCTAAATCCCTTATAGCGACAAACATCCTTAATGAGCTCGGATCTGAATTACCAGTCCAGGCTAAATTCAGACCCTAATCGGATTACCCGTCCTGGCTAAATCCATAATGCACACATATTCTTCGGGAGGCTTGATCATTCAAGGAACACCCGTCCGGGCTAGATCCTTCTCATACTTAAGATCACAGATTACCCATCCGGGCTAAATCCTTACTGTAACACATGCAGGATCTCAGTTCACATGTCAATGAGGGTTTATCCATCGAATTCCCTTTTTTAACGTCAACCGAGACATTCATGTTATCATCAAATATACATTTCTATGATATTTCATACCAATAATAAATGCAGTCATCATGCATTCATAATTTATACAATTATACATATTAGGGGTTTACTTTAAGTTATCCGAACTTACCTAGCATTCGTTTCAGAGTTATGTTTCGGTTATTCTGAAACCTTACGTTTACCACGATCGACCTCCAGAATTTGTTCCTCGGGGTCTATATCAACAAAGCTAACTCATTAATACACTAAATTATGCATTTCAAGTTTAATATCTACCCCCGGTCCAAATGACCGTTTTGCCCCTAACCTTTCTCATTATTACGATTTAGTCCCTAGGCTCGTATAATGAAACACATGCACTTTTTATCTTACCTAAGTCTAGCCGAACACTTTTTCTTCTTATGGTAGCCCACATTATTCATTATTTTCTCATTTCTACCACATATTTACATCTTTTGCAAAATAGTCCTTATAAGGGTTTTTTCATGAAATTCAATTAGGAAAAGATGTTTAATACACATTCATCTTTCATATTCCTCTATAATTCATCAAAATACAAGCAACTCATGCATGGGTAAATTTTTAAACATGAATCCTAGCATGAAATATGGGTAGAAATGGAGAGAGCAAGCTACCGGGATTTCAAAAATACATAGAGTATGAAAAACACGGGGCTTGGGAGCACTTACTATTGAGCTTGGAAAGCTTGGAAACCCTAGCTATGGAGAACCCCAAATTTTCGGCTAGGTGAAGGAGAAAATGGCTGATTTTGGCTTGATTTTTCCCATTTTAATTTATTAAAATGACAAATGACCAAAATGCCCTTATGCCTTTTCTTTAAAATTTCATCCATGCAAGCCCATTTTTGTCTAAAAATTTAGAATTTGGACAAATTTCTTTCCAAGACCTTTTAATTCATAATCTAAACCAATTTCATACAAATTGCTTCTAGAATCCAAGTTTTGTAATTTATTCAATTTAGTCCTTAATTTCTAATTGGACACCTTATACTTAGAATCTCTTCATGAAACTTTAACACATGCATATACTCATATTCTAGGCCTCATAATAATCATAAAATAAATATTTTGATGTCAGATTTGTGCTCCTGAAACCACTATTTTGACTAGGCCCTATTTCGGGTGTTCATTTCTCCCACTTAGGGACTTTCGTCCTCGAAAGTCTTACCAGAAAACAGATTCGGATATTGACTTCTCATGGTTTCTTTCGTCTCCAATGTAGCCTCTTCTACACCATGTCGATGCCATAGAACTTTTACAAGAGCCACATCTTTATTTCTCAACTGTTTAACTTCATGAGCTAATATCTTAACCGATCCTCTCAATAAGTCATGTCTAGTCAATTTCAATCTCAGTCGGCGAAATAACATGGGAGGGGTCTGATCGGTATCTCCTTAACATGGACACATGGAACACGTCATGAATCTTTTCCAGTTCGGGTGGCAATGCCAAACGATAGGCTAACGGTCCAACTCTTTCAGTAATCTCATACGGTCCGATAAATCGTGGACTCAGTTTACCTTTTTGACCAAATATCAATACCTTTTTTCATGGAGATACTTTGAAGAATACTCTATCTCCAACTTGAAACTCAAGATCAGCATAAGACTTTTGCCTAACTGATGTCGCTTTAAACAATCCCGTATCACTTTAACTTTTTCTTCAGTTTCTTTAATCAGATCAACTCCATGAATCTGATTTTCTTTAAGTTCTGTCTAGTACAATGGAGTTCAGCACTTCCTGCCATACAAGGCCTCATAAGGCGCCATCTTCAAACTTGTTTGGAAACTATTGTTATAGGCAAATTCTACCAATGGTAGGAATTATTCCCAGCTACCCTGAAATTCGAGGATACAACAACGTAACATGTCCTCGAGAATCTGAATCATCCACTCAGACTGACCATCGGTTTGAGGGTGAAAAGCTATGCTAAAGCTCAGCTTTGTACCCAAGGCTTCTTATAACTTCTTCCAGAATCTCGAAGTGAACCTCGGGTCTCTGTCCGAAATAATCGACACTGGTACTCCGTGTAATCTTACTATCTCAGAAATGTACAAATCGATCAATCTATCAAAGGAATAATCCGTCCTTACCAGGATAAAATGAGCCAACTTTGTCAATTTGTCCACTATAACCCATATGGCATCTTTCTTTTTCGGAGTCAAAGGTAATCTTGTCACGAAGTCCATGGTAACTCTGTCCCATTTCCATTTGGGAACCATAACAGGCTGTAACAAACCTGAAGGCACTTGATGTTCAACTTTAACTTGCTGACATACCAGGCATTTCGATACAAATTCAGAAATATCTCTTTTCATGCCGTTCCACCAGTACATATTCTTTAAATCATTGTACATCTTGGTACCTCCCGGGTGAACAGACAGACGACTGTTATGTGCTTCTTGCAAAATCTTCCGAATAAGTTCATTGTCTTTGGGTACACAAACCCTATCTCTGAACATCAAACATCCATTAGGACTAATTCAGAAATCTGACTCAATGCCAGACTCACATTGAGCTCTTTTTGCTTGCAAGTCATCATCATTAAACTGAGCATCATGAATTTCCTGCATAAATGTTGGCCTAGCCTCAAGCTCGGCCAAAACTGAACCATCATCAAGCAATGTCAAACGAGTATCCATGGCTCTCAAAGCAACAGGGATTTTCTACTCAATGCATTGGCGACCACATTCACCTTTCTTGGGTGATAGTCAATAATCAGATCATAATCCTTAATTAATTCTAACCATCTTCGCTACCTCAAATTTAATACTTTCTGAGTCATCAAATATTTCAAACTTTTGTGGTTCTTGAATATACGGCAAGTCTCGCCATACAAATAATGCCTCCAAATTTTCAAGGTAAAAACAATAATGGCAAGCTCTAAGTCGTGGGTTGGATAATTCTTCTCGTGAGACTTCAATTGTCGTGAAGCGTAGGCTATCACCTTGCCATCTTGCATAAGTATATAACCCAATCCATTTAAGGATGCATCACTATAGATCACAAACTCATTTCCCGGTTCAGGTAGTACTAAAATAAGAGCTTCGGTCAGCAATGTCTTTAACTTCTCAAAACTTTGATGACATTTTCTGTCCATTCAAAATTAACGTTTTTCTGTAGCAACTTTGTCATCGGAGTCACTATCATGGACAATCCTTTTACAAACCTTCGATAGTAACAGGCCAAGCCCAAAAAGCTTCTAACCTCGGTTACATTCTTAGGCGATTTCCATTCAACAATTGCAGAAATCTTACTTGGATCAACTCGGATGCCTTCACCTGAAACTAAATGACCCAAAAATCCAACTTCCTAGAGCCAAAACTCACTCTTGCTAAACTTAGCATACAGTTGCTTTTCCCGCAAGGTCTGCAACACAATTCTCAGGTGCGTCACATGCTCTGTCTCATCTTTAGAGTAGACCAAAATGTCGTCAATTAACACAACGAAAAACTTATCCAAATATGGCTGAAAGATTCTATTCATTAGATCCATAAATAAGTCGGTGTACTCGTCAACACAAATGGCATGACAAGAAATTCGTAATGGCCATATCTTGTTCTGAAAGCTGTCTTGGGTACATCCGAGTCTTTAACTCACAATTGATAATAGCCAGACTTTAAGTCTATCTTAGAGAATACGGTGGCTCCTCTCAACTGGTCAAACAAATCATCGATCCTTGGAAAATGATGCTTATTCTTGATAGTCACCTTGTTTAGTTGCTGATAATCGATACATAGCCTCATCGAACCATATTTCTTCTTTATGAACAGCATGGGGGCACCCTAAGGTGAAAAACTTAGCCTAGCGAATCTTTTATCTGTCAGCTCTTGCAACTGTGCTTTTAACTCCTTCAGGTCGGTAAGTGCCATTCTGTATGGGGTAATAGAAATGGGAGTCGTCCCTAACACCAAGTCAATACCAAACTCTATCTCCCTTTTAGGAGGTAATCTGGGTAATTCCTCTAGAAACACATCTAGGTACTCACATACTATCGGCACGGACTTAATCTTCAGCTCTGTTTCCTTAGTGTTCAGTACAAATGCAAGGTAGGCTTCATATCCTTTCCTCATATATCTCTGGGCAACCATTGCTGTGATTACAATCGGTGACAAACCCAATTCTCTTGATTCAACCTGTAGAGTCTTACCATCCGACCATTTCAACTTAATGTACTTACTACCACAATTCACTGTTACATCATGAAGGGCTAACCAATCCATACCAAGTATTACATCAAATTTATCAAATGGTAACAACATAAGGTTAGCCCGGAAACAACAACCTTGAATCGTCAAAGGACAATTCTTACAGATTTTATCAACTAGAACTGACTTACCTAGTGGGTTCGACACTTTAATAATATCTTCCCTATGTTCAACAGGTATGTTCATACTAGACGCCAATCTCATGCAAATATATAAATACGTCGACCCCGGATCAATTAAAGCAACAACACTTATATTAAAAAGAGAGAAGGTACCCGTAATAACATCAGGAGCAGCAGCTTCCTCTTGGGCACATATCGCATACATTCTTACCGGGGCTCGAACTTCTGATTTTCCAGCGTCTTTAGTCATGACTCGATTGCCACTAGCACTTCCAGGGTATCTTGGAGGTCTACCTCATGGAATGGGAGCATTCGACTTCAGAGCTATTTCCTCATCTTTTTCAACTCGTTCTGGGCAATCTCTAAGAAAATGATCAAGAGAACCACATCTGAAACATGTGCTGCTTTTCATTTGGCACTCTCCGAAGTGAAATTTGTTACAACTCTTACACTTCGATTTTTTATCATCTACACTCCCCACACTAGTCACCATTGGGGAGGAAGACTTTTGACCTCGTCACTTAGAGCTTCTTGATCTACCCGAATATCCCACTGACGAAGTGGAGCATTCATGTTGGCTCCTGGCTTTCTTCACGGAGAACAAGAGTGTTTTACCACTAGGCCTCTTGCTCGCAACTCGAGCCTCTCTTTTAGCTAGTTTTCTTTCATTATTAAGTTCCTCGGCTTTCTTGGCCCGATCGGCCAATACGGTAAACTCCCTTATTTCCAAGATCCCAATCAACAATTTGATGTCCTCATTCAGTCCTTCCTCAAAGCGTTTACAGATTTTTGATTCAGTTTGGACCCATTCAGTTGCGTACTGACTTAGTCGTACGAACTCTCTCCCGTATTCCGCTATAGTCTTGTTACCTTGTTTGAGTTTTAGGAACTCCTTTTGCTTCGAGTCCAAAAACCGTTGGCTAATATATTTCTTCCTAAACTCTGATTGGAAGAAATCCTAAGTAATATTCTCTTTCCGCACTACCGAGGATATGATTTTCCACCAATTGTATGTAGTGTCCTTCAAAAGGGACACAGCACACTTCAAACATTCCTCGGGTGAACATGACAAATCATCTAGCACCCATGTAGTATTCTTGAGCCAGAACTCGGCTCTTTCAGCGCCATCATCAACTTTAGCTCTGAATTCTTCAGCCCCATACTTTCTAAGCTTATCTACCAGGGCTTTACCAATTCTCACCGTTGCCATACCTCGTGGCATATCCTCATCTGGTTGGTTAGGGGGCGGGGGTGGTCTTGGTATGTTGGTGCGATTTCTTAGATAATCCCTAAACCATTCATCCATAATATCAAAGAAGGCAGCTCGGGCCTATTCTCAACCTTCTAACATCAGCCTTCTACTACTAGATACAGCTTGCTGTACGGAAGCTGGAACATGGCTCTCAGCTCCCTCGGACTCATCTTGTGCTCGATTGGAAGACATTTACTATATTCAAAATAATTTAAACAATTAGGAGACGTCACACTATCAACATTCAAATACTGGCATGTATAGCAAACAATAACACCCTCTATGGTAGTCCTAGAACTGACTAAACCGTAGCCCTGATACCAATAAATGTAACAACCCTCACCCGTACCCGACGCCGGGAGAGGGTTCGAGGCATTGTCAGGACATTTCATTTTGAAACGTACCAAATTGGGTCACCAAGTTTTACTCAAATTTTAAGCTTTTCATCCATGAACACCCATGCCTTATATAGGCCTTCAGGACCTATAACATATCAAGAGGCAGTGCGGGACAAATACGGGCACGTTCGATTAATCTTGGGCTCCTCAGAAAATTTTCCTTAACATAAAGTATCACACACCCGTGTAGGTGGGCCGTGTGGACTCAAACGCCCGTGTGACTTGAGGCACGCCATGCCCTTCAGCCGTGGGTGACACTGACTTATCAACACGGCCATGGCACATGCCCGTTCTACTTGCCCGTGGACGACACTGTCATTTTAACACGGCCCTGGCGCATGCCCATGTGGCACACCCGTGTAAAACTTTGTGCTAAAATTTTATGTGCAGGGGACACACGGCCATGGCACACAACCATGGGAGGGAATCGTGTATCACACCCGGCCTAGTCACACGCTCGTGTGTCCAACCATGTGGACTCTATTAGTCTATTTTCCAAGCCTTTAGTCACCCCTTTCTACTACTTGTGCCTAGTGGTTACCAAGTTTGAGAGAAAACATAATTTTACACTTGTAAATAATCTTGATGAAAATAGTTGTATGGAAACCTCATATCATTGGTTTCATACATAAATGGTTATTTCCCCTTTAGTGTTATGGGTTCCCATGTTAATTTAATCCATCCGAAATTGGCTCTTTCATGTGACTCATTGCCAATTGATAGCAACCCATCATTTGTAATTAAAAACCATGCATAAAATTGTAGGTCATAGCCTACTTAAATTAAGCCAATTTTCATGGCCATATACAAAGAGATAAACATATTTTTACATGCCTTCATTTGGCAAATCAAATGACACATATAACAAAATACTTAAAAAAATACTATACATGCCATTGAACAAAATAAATAGAGTCTTTATACAAACTTGTTTAGTTGATAGTGTGTTGACTCTCTAATTGTCTTGTAGTCCTTATGAGTCCTCCAGCTCTGTGACACAGGGAAAAAGAGAAGGGTAAGCATTTTCATGCTTAGTAAGCTCAAATAACTGGAAAGTAAACTTACCAAGTAATTAGCATACATCCATATTTAAATCATGAAACCATCAATTATGAAACGGTTCCCTATGACATGCACTCAATCAATGAGTTAGTTACATATCAAAGCATCATGTAATTTATGTAGATGAGCTCATCATTCATTACCTTATTGACATACATCATATTAATCCCGTTGAGTTTCTAAGAAATATCGATGGAATACCCATTATCCGTCAATTCTTACAAATGATCATTTCACATATATACACTCCCGCGAACCTCACATCTCATGACAAGATTACCAGTCCATGCTAAATCCCCATATCATGAACTCATAAGATGATGTCAAGATTACCAGTCTAGGCTAAATCCCTTATAGCGACAAACACCCTTAATGAGCTCGAATCTGAATTACCAGTCCAGGCTAAATTCAGACCCTAATCGGATTACCTGTCCGGGCTAAATCCATAATGCACACATATTCTTCGGGAGGCTTGATCATTCAAGGAACACCCATCTGGGCTAGATCCTTTTCATACTTGAGATCACGAATTACCCGTCCGGGCTAAATCCTTACTGTAACACATGCAGGATCTCAGTTCACATGTCAATGAGGGTTTATCCATCGAATTCCCTTTTTCAACCTCAACCGAGACATTTTTCACATGTTATCATCAAATATGCATTTCTATGATATTTCATTCTAATAATAAATGCAGTCATCATGCATTCATAATTTATACAATTATACATATTAGGGGTTTACTTTAAGTTTTCGAACTTACCTAGTATTCGTTTTAGAGTTATGTTTCGGTTATTCCGAAACCTTACGTTTACCACGATCGACCTCCGAAATTTGTTCCTCGGGGTCTATATCAACAAAGCTAACTCATTAATACACTACATTATGCATTTCAAGTTTAATATCTACCCTGGTCCAAATGACCGTTTTGCCCCTAACCTTTCACATTATTACGATTTAGTCCCTAGGCTCGTATAATGAAACCCATGCACTTTCTATCTTACCCAAGTCTAGCTGAACAATTTTTCTTCTTATGGTAGCCCACATTATTCATTATTTTCTCATTTCTACCACACATTTACATCTTTTGCAAAATAGTCCCTATAAGGGTTTTTCATGAAATTCAACTAGGAAAAGATGTTTAATACACATTCATCTTTCATATTCCTCCATAATCCATCAAAATACAAGGAACTCATGCATGGGTAAATTTTTAAACATGAACCCTAGCATGAAATATGGGTAGAAATGGAGAGAGCAAGCTACCGGGATTTCAAAAATACATAGAGCATGAAAAACGGGGCTTGGGAACACTTACTATTGAGGTTGGAAAGGTTGGAAACCCTAGCTATGGAGAACCTAAAAATTTCAGCTTGATGAAGGAGAAAATGGATGATTTTGACTTGATTTTTCCCATTTTAATTGATTAAAATGACAAATAACCGAAATGCCCTTATGCCCTTTCTTTAAAATTTCATCCATGCAAGCCCATTTTTGTTCGAAAAATTAGAATTTGGGAAAATTGCTTTCCAAGACCTTATAATTCATAATCTAAACTAATTTCATACAAATTGCTTCTAGAATCCAAGTTTTGCAATTTATTCAATTTAGTCCTTAATTTATAATTGGACACCTTATACTTAGAATTTCTTCATGAAAATTTAACACATGCATATACTCATATTCTAGGCCTCATAATAATCATAAAATAAATATTTTTATGTTGAATTTGTTGTCCCAAAACCACTATTCTGACTAGGCCCTATTTCAGGATGTTACAGGCCGTGTCACTCACTTTCGTTTTTAGATACCATACGGGCCAAAGACACGGGCATGTGCTTAGGCCATGTGACTTACTGTTTACAATTTATGACCATGCGGGCAAATGACACAAGCGTATGTCAGGCCGTGCGAGACAAACGGGTGGGCACACAGGCATGTGCGAAGCCGTGTGGCGTGTAAACAAAATCAGGAACTTGTCTCTAAGGCTGTAAGCTTTTTCTAACATGATCATTGGCCTCCATAATGTATTTACGATCCGAATTAGATTGTATGAGTACTATCTAATGCTCTGAGACTGAGAGAGGAATTATATAAATGTATACGTACTGTGATGACTGTTGATGATATTGATCTTCATCACCTACCTATGAATTAAATCTAAATAACTGTACCTATGTTGTTGACATCTTTAATCTGTATTTGTATTGGTTTGGAATTATGTAAAGGAGTAACTAATTTGTTTTGATTCAGTGGCTAAGCCACGATTAATATGTGAACCTGGCGCTTTGTCATAATTCGATCTGGCAGTTAGTCTTCATCTCAGTAAACATGTCAGACTGACACTATATGGTGTGTAGGGTTGGATAGGTATTTAATGCCCTTAACGGTGTGTTGGAATGGTCGGATATGGTGTGTAGTGGATGGGGGAAGGAATAATTGCATATGTTTCTAATCTATTCTGTATCTGAACTTGAATTATTCTGTCATATAACTGATACGTTAATCCTGTACGGAATCTTCTCTAATTTTGATTAGAACTTGAGATTTGGGAACTTCTTATTAAAATTGTGCTTCTAATTGAATTTATATTGGTTATATACTGAGAGTTCTTTACTCACTATGTTGTTGACTGAATTTCAGGTAACTCACAGGCTTGATCGGGTCGACGTAGGGAAGCTCGATCAATCTACTTTATCACCTTATTATATATTTATCACGTAGATCCAGTATTTCTTAGTACTATGACTTCTCTAAGATTGTTGAATTGTCTGTTGGATTTAATGGTTGTCATGACTTGTCAATTGGTTTTAGCTATATTTATAAAAGTTGGTTTTCTTAGTAACGTTAATGTAACTATTCGGACTTGGTCTAGACGCCTAGGCTGGGTTTAGGGTGTTATATATACTGTGATGCATGATCATATGGATGTAAGTTAAGAATGTACAGAAGTATGATTCGATTATGAGTATGAGTAAAGCTTATATGAATGTGTATTTATGTTAGATAAATGCTGCATGATTGAATATGTTAAAGAAATAGGGGTTTAATGGAGTGTCGGGAAATTATGTGATGTGAGTTTTAACATTGCGATGGTATTCGATGAAGTTCTTGAGAAATTAAAAACAAATTTCGATACAAAAATTTTGAGGAAAGACTATGGTCATGGTACATTTTGGAAAGGGCGGAAGAGCTGCATTTATCTACTAGGGTTTCTTCGTGTCCTAGAGTGATGATGGGAAAACCTCACTTAATGATGAGTTTAGGAAAATCTATATAGCAAACACGACAGTTCATGTGGTGCATTAGTGGCAACCAAACAGAGCTTTTGTGGCATATTTTGTAATGCCTTTATGGCATATTCTATAATGTATTTATGGCGTATTCTGTAATGCCTTTATGGCGTATTCTATAATGCCTTTGTGGCGTATTCCATAATGCCTTTGTGGTGTATTTCGTAATGCCTTTGAGGTGTATTTCGTAATGCCTTTGAGGCATATTCATTAATTTCTTTGTGGCGTATTCTATAATACCTTTGTGGCATATTCTATAATGTCTTTGTGACATATTCTGTAATGCCTTTGTGACATATTCTGTAATGCCTTTGTGGCATATTTAGTAGTGCCTATGTGTTATATTCTGTAATGCCTTTACAGTGTATTCTACAATGTCCTTGTGGTAAGTTTTGTATCTCCTAAGTAGTGAATATTTGTTAGCCTATATTAGTATCAAGGTCTGAATATATTTTTGAAGAAATTTCTGAAAGAGTGTCTTTATATATAACCAATAAATAGGTCCATTATGGTTTCACTAGAATAGAGAATTTGATGTGCTTGAAGTTATAGGTAGTGTAAGTGTCTGCCAAACTAATGTATATCCATTTTAAGTATAGAGGTTACCTGGTTTCTGTAGTATCCGCCAAATGGGGGTATCTCTCACAATGTAATTTAGCGTTCTTGGATTCTACCGAAAGTAATAAAACATTGCATCCATTAAAATTGGTTGTTCTCTAGGCTAATTTAAAGATATGATATGATCAGTATTCTAACAACCGTGGAATTAGGAAAGAGTTCGCCAGAGATAGGATATGTTTGTAAACCATTCTGAGATAAATACTCAATGTTTATTTGTATAAGAATCCACCAAGAAGAATACCTTTGTATATAGCATTCGAAGTAAAGAATTCAACATTTGGCTATGTAAGAATTCGCCGAAAGTAACTTTAGCATGAATACTACTCTGAGAAATGTATCCATCTTCTGTCTTTCTGGAGAGTGAGAAATAAGACCCGTGTTGAAGGGTAAATTCTGTAATCTGCCTAATGGGTGAAAGGTGTATATAGGGTCAACTGTAGAGATTGGCATATAGGTATGTGCTTGAAGTTTAGGAAATTATCTACCAAAGACTAAGAAGTAATTCAAAATCTCCGAGTTGAAGAAATCAACAATAAATGTTCAAAGGTAACATTGGTTAAAATTCACTAAGTTCATTTGAACTTATAAGTGTTTGGTTGTGATGCAGGTTTTGAGGTAACAGTTGATATGTTAGAAAAAACCCAATTAGGAATGCACCAGGGTGGCAAGGTGGTAGTTCGTGTTACGATACTATGCATACAGAGGGCACCATAGGTGGAATGAAAAAAATTTGCAAGTGTACACACTCGTTAACAAGTAATAAAATGACAAGTAATGTCGAGTTATCATACCCATAGAAACTGTGCAAGCAAATATTTATGAAATGTAAAACTAAACAATTTGGTGATGAAAAATATGTTATTTTGAAAAGGTGATCTAAAAATAAAACTAATTTAACTAAATGATTAACGAAGAAAGTAAAATTAAAAATTTCAATGCACGATTTCTAAAAACGAGTTTAATCAATATGACATAAATGTGTTAGATCAATTTTATTCTTTAACTTAGAATTATTAAAACTACGTTCGTGTTGTTACGAATAAATTCACGACAATTCGGTACCTTGTTAACTAATGCACATACTTACTTACTAAACCCATTAATCTCTTGAACATATCTTTATGTCAATTCAAATAATTCATAATTTTTTTATAAGCAAGTATAAGATTAAGTAAGGTAACAATATATCTTTATATTGAAACAATTTAATCATAATAATCTTACAAGTTATGCAAGGCTAATGTATTATTTAATACCTTCGCTAATTTAACCTTCAACTACCTTAGAAGCTTAAACATGCACCAATTAAATATTGTGTCAATTAATTCAATTTTTACCTTACAATTAAAATGCTAGTATAACATAAGCATGATTTTATTTAATTGAACAATTTACCAAGACCTAATAACAACACGAACACATTTTTAACAATCTAAGTGGAAAAAATGCAATTAATGTAATACAAAAGAAATTTAAGTAATTTTAATTAATTTAAGAACAACAATACAAAAATTATTCATGTTCATGATCACAACATAAACAAAAAAAAAAGGAACTAGGAAACAAATCCTGGTGTTTCTCCGAAGTCAAACTAGTGCGCTCCTCTTCTTCTCTACTCATTTTGTCGATCCAAGACCTTCACGAACACTTGAATGCTGCTACTCCAAGAGGCGTAACTAGCTCTTTTTCAAGAAGGGAAATCGATAAGGGAAGGAAGAAGAGAAAATAGGAAAACAAGAAAAGGAATGAAAGAGAGAAAATGGAGAATGATGTGTAATGTAGGGGATGAAAAATGAGTAAGTGAGGGGGCTATTTATACTTGAGATTGGTAGCTCAAGTTGGCTAAAAATAGCAGCCAACCCCTCATCCTATGACTAGCCATGCAAGTGGAAGGAGTGGTTGAGTTTGAATTTACTATTTTTAGCTTGTGGCTAAAAATAAAATGCATGAAAAAGGGAGGGGTTTGAATGGCATTTAGAAAAAGTTCAAGGGCTCATTTGAAAGTGTTAAAATCAGCCAAAATAAGCTTATTGGCTCAACAACATTGGATGATTTGGGTGCTCTTTGGGCTTGTCCATCCTCCCTTTTTTACTTGTTCAATTCAGGCTCTTTTCTCTACTTCAAACTATCCGTTTTTCCCTATGAAAATTAAATCAGACCAATTGATTCGAGGAAGTCCAAAAGCATAAATTTAAGTCCTCCATATCTATTAGTTCATCATCTTGAACTCCCATGGTGCCTTGTCAATTAATTCTTTTAAGGTGACCGTCGACTTGATTTTTCACCCTGTGTGTAAAATTACCAAAAATAACCCAATTTATGCTAAATTATTATAAAACTAATTAAAAATCAAAACATTTTATAAACTAAGCTTAAATGAATTATTTTATAGTAAAAGTATAAAATGCAACAGAAATTACTTAGAAACTGCATGAATTAGTTCTCAAAATGTGTTGAAAAAGTTTATATATCTTAGTGTTTCCAATAGGAATATGGCACTTAGTACCTATGCCAGGAAGATGTCTGTCTTTAACAAAGTTTTAAGTTGAAACGCCATATACTGCTTTGAAAATCTATTGTAATGATTAAATGTTCTCTTTAATAAATCTTTGGTTTTTGAACAGTAATTAAAGAAATAAGAAGTTTAGTTTAGAATGGGTTCACGTCTGTCGAAAAATTTTGCTAAGTGTTTAAGCTTATAACATCTAATATACGGATCTGGTAATTCGGGTTTTGTATAGGGTGTTATAAGAGCTCTCACTATATTCAATTGGGGAAAATTGTAATTATCCAAGGTCTAAGATAGATTGATCTTAAATAATTGTTTGTACCATGAGACTTATATAAAAAATTTATTCTCTAGGAAAAGCGTCACAAATGTAGTTTATGTCCAGACTTTATAAACAACTTCCTATGTTCAATCTTTTATTCTTTCGAGTTTTATTTATGTGTGTAATAAACAGTGTAACGATCTTCTTAATACACTTGACTACGAAACTTCAAATTTTTACTAAGTTGAAAATAAAAATAAATAAATAAAATAAAAAATACTAGTTAAATACTTTTAAAAAATGAATGTTTTTATAAAGTATTTAAATAAATGATAATTTTTGTATTTCCTATTTTAAAATTTTGTGAATAGTATAATAACTAAATATTATTAAGTTATTAATTCTACTAAATAATATCTTATATTTACTATTATTTTTAAAATATATAAATTTTAATTTATTCACATGAGTTTTTTTCACTCTTATATATTAGTGGGTTTATGTATGTCTACATTAAATCATATGGATTGACAAATAATACCTATATGAACATAATGATTAAATTTTTAATAGTTAAATCATTATTTGAGGTTCAAATTTGGCAACAATTTTTATAATGGGGTTTGAATTTTTTTTAAGTTAATTTTTAAACTTGGTAATTGTTTTTATTTTGGCGTCTGAACTAGGCTATTGTTCCCACATTGGGACTTTGAACTTTTTTTTGTCCAACTTAGTCTCTAAACTTGATAATCGTTCTTACATTGGGGCCTACAGTTTAGGGTTTTCAAAGAAATATTAAGGATTTAAGTTTGAAAAAACAACTTAGGCCCAATGTGTGAAAAATTGCTATGTTTAAGGGTTAACTTTAACAAAAAAAAGTTCAAGTTCCATTGTGAAAAGAATTGTCAAGTTTAGGAACTAACTTGAGTAAAACAAAAATTCAAATCCTAATGTAGAAATAATTATCAAGTTTAGGATCCAAAATATTATTCAACCTAATTTTTAACTTTTGAATAATATTTTTTTATCATTTAATATTGAGAAAGGGAGAAGCAGATAACAGAATTTGAATCTTATCACTTAAATGTGAAATGAGTTAGGGGTGAGCAAAATTCGATTTGATTCAAAAAAATCGAAAAAATTCTAATTTTGAATTAATCGATTTGAGTTATTCGAATTATTCAAGTCAAGTTTAATTTCACAATTCAAATATCTCAAATAATTCGAATAACATATTGGTGAAATATCCTTTTGGTCCTTGTCAACTTTGAAAATAAATAAATTGGTCTTTCTCTCAATAAAAATTATAAAAAAAATTCAAAATAATTTTTAAAATTTAAAATATTTATAAAAATTTTAAAATTTATATTTTTAAAAAAATATATAAAAAATATAAAAAAATTCTAAAAGATATATAAAAAAGTTAAGATTTTAAAAATTTTCTAAAATAATAATATTAGAGAATTAGTTATACTGTAACAATATTTTTATTTGATCTGTTTAACTTTTTAAGTTAACTTGGATAATTTCACTCAATTAAATTTAACTTGAATTTTATTTTAATAGATTTGATTAAAAAAATTTAAATTAAATTAAAATAATAAAATATTATTTATAAACTCTAAGCCTTGTAGAGCCATATAGAACGTGTCCAATAGATATATGGCTTTTTTTTGTCATGTTCGTATTCCCTCAACCCAGGATGTTAACGTTATGGACTCTCTGGTTTCTCCTAAGCCTCGGCCATCACGTCACAAAATACGACTTCTTCTTCCCATTGACGTTTGATCGACCATAGTAAACCCAAAAACAACGGGCTTGAACAAAATCCAAAACTAATCACTGTTCAAATATTGATTGATGCAAGAAATACGCCACTATTTATTTATTTCTTTCTTGTAATAGAACGCACCCACCGGATTATGTCCCCTGTTATTCTGGCCCAAAGTTTCCATCTTTTACCTCACTTCTTTCTTCTTTACACTTTTCTATTTTTCTTTTTCGAATCTTCTGCTATCTTTCCAACCCTAAGTAACACCTGTTTTCATTATTTCGCCTTTTTATTATTTAGACTATTATTATTTATGTTCATTTAATTTTAAATCTTTAAATTTCGACTGGGACACGGAGACGGTAGACTGAAACTTTGAACGTTGTCGTTTTTTTTCTTCAAAGAAGGAAACAAATTCATGTGGTTTTGTTTGATATTAGTTAAGTAAAAGGAAATGGGTTTCGCTGTATCCGATGAATTGTTGGGAACTGTGGTTCCGATTGTTGTGTATTGGATTTATTCAGGAATGTATATGTGTTTGGGGTCGTTTGAGAATTATAGATTGCATTCTAAATCAGACGAGGAAGAGAAGAATTTGGTCTCCAAACTAACTGTCGTTAAAGGCGTTCTTTTCCAGCAACTTCTTCAGGCTGCTGTCGCGATCCTTTTGTTCACGGTTAATCCTCCCTACATAAACTCTTATGTTACTTACTTTTTATTATTAATTTATTTTCTCATGAACCATGGATCTGAAATTTTGGATTTCAGTTGCTTAGAATCAAATGCCTTCTTCGTTACCAATAAATTACTTATGAATTTCTCTTACGCTACCTTTTGCAATTGTAGCTGAAATTTTGATGATAAGGATCGTATTTTAATTTGACTGTAGGAGAAATCGATTGGTTACTGGTGTTGTGTTTCATTAAAAATTCTTGTTTTTCTCTGGTAAAAATTTGGGTTTGTCTTAGAAAGTATGTTAGCCCACAAGATTTGACCAATTGCAGCGTTCCAAATTGTTACCCATGCTTACTTTGCAAAGATGACAGCAAAAGTGTGGAGCTAATTGTTTGCCTCATTCCATTGTATCTGATATATTTGTACACTCTACATAAGAAATTTGAATGAATAATCTAAGGTGTAATCGATGGCAATAAAAAGAAAATCTAAGGTATAATCACCCTTGAGTTTCAATTTTACTTCTTTTCACCCATGAAAGATTATATGTAGCATACAATGTTCTTGGTTAGTCTGCACACAATGTTGTTCTGGGGTATTAGTTAATTTACTTATAGATAATTGATCGGACCTGCCTCCACACCCTATCTTTCTTACATTGGATCCTATGTTGCTTTCACACTTCATTTTTCCTAAAGTATTTGTTTTCAACATAAATTCGGACATAGATACATAGCTACTATCCTCTCCGAACATATAGAAAACTTAGAAAGTTTGAGTATATTGGTGTTAAATATATGCCGTATGCAACACTCACTCCCAAATTTGATTCAATTGTCTTTTGTGATTATGAAATTTCAGGAGTAATCATACTGTAATTTTATGAGCTCTTCTTCTGCATATATACTAAATAATCTGTCTTTTGAATTTATGCTTTATTAGATATGAGCTAGGCAGAGTAAATATGGAAATATACATTATTATGGATTGTGTTTGTGATCTTTAGTTTAATGGCAGATATCTACTTTTAACAGTGATCACAGCCTCATTAAATTTACTTTATCTTAGACTGGTTTCACAGTTTCTTCATTATCTTGTCACCTAATTAAAGATTCACAAGCTGGGTGCTATTCTTGTTTCTGTGTTTCAGAACTGTTATAATTTAACATTTGGCATAGCTGGGGATGGTTATCAGTTTTTTATTTTATTTTATTTTCTCCTTCATCTTTACTCCACTTCTGGTTTGTTCTTTTCATAATTTCTGTGGCATGTATAATGAACCATATAAGCAATTTCAGTTGAGACGTTATGTGTATACAGTTCTTTTTTATCAAACATTGATTTGTGCAGGCCACAGGGGGTCATGCTGGGGCTTCTTCTCAGCAGCCATCTTCGTTTATTGTTCTGGCTAGCCAGTTCGTTACAGCAATGTTGGTTATGGACACTTGGCAATACTTTTTGCATAGATACTTCCACGAGAACAAGTTCTTATATCGGCACCTCCACTCTCGGCATCACCGTCTTGTTGTTCCCTACGCATTTGGAGCTTTGTACAATCATCCATTAGAGGGGCTTCTCCTTGACACAGTAGGTGGAGCCTTATCGTTTATGCTCTCTGGCATGTCTCCTCGGACCTCCATCTATTTCTTCTCTTTTGCCACCATCAAAACAGTGGACGACCATTGTGGGCTAATTCTTCCTGGAAACCCCCTTCATATTTTCTTTAGAAACAATTCTGCGTATCATGATGTCCACCATCAGCTTTATGGTAGCAAATACAACTTCTCCCAACCATTCTTCGTGATGTGGGATAGAATTCTGGGGACATATATGCCATATTCACTTGAGAAGAGAGCAGAAGGGGGCTTCGAAGCACGCCCAACTAAAGAGTTCAAAGAGGACTAATAACTAGATTGTGAGCATAACAGTACTTCTTTCTTTTATTCATCATCAATGAAACTACAGTCACCATTTTATTCTTGTGCTCTGCACTTCTAATATATTTTTGTTTATAGAAGTAATAACGAGAACCATTAATTAGTTAGATCAGATAATTTTTTCATTTATGTCGTGTATTGTACTTTTTTTTTATCTGTCGTGTAATATACATATTATATAGATTATTGTACTAAAAGTTCAAGTATGAATGTAATACTCTCATCTTTACCGTTTCAAACCTGTTGTATTATGTTTATTGTGTTCAAGATCGTCGATTATGCTTCCATCGGTCATATCTCGGGCGGTCTATCTTATTTTTCCCTAATTAAAGGGTTTGTGCCTACTTTCGAAATGAAATGAATGATGCGGTAACATGGATATCCATGTTAAGGCAAACCCTATTTTTCCAATTTCGAGAATCATCTATTGCGAAAATGATGCATTAATATGGAATGGAAATCCACCTTATTAATGAATGATGCATTAATAAGGGTTACAATATTTTTTTTTTGTTCGATTAGGTCAAGAAGGTATGATTATTGCCAAAATTTTCTTGGATTCCCCGTAAGTAAACAAGGAAACCAGCTTCCCTAGTCAACAATTGATTCTTTTCTATGAATGGTTCTCAACAATCTATACGATGAGTTCAAAGATCTTGCCATTGCTTGTTGGTAGTCGGCTTTATTTGTCATTTAACATTCAATATTAGAAGCCAATTCAGTAGTACTAGAAATGATATGCATACTACTAATTGTTGTATACGAGTGAGAGTGAAAGGGCTTAAGTGGATAATGATGCAAATACTAAGTTTTGGAGAGAACAACTTTTAATATCATTTTTTGCTGTTATTTAATCTCTCTTTTAGAAAAGCTAATATTGTAAGATATTTGATGTTTAGAACAACTTTTGGTTGAAATAACTACAATTTGAAATAGTTATGGTTAAAACAAAGCTTTAGTTTAGAACACTTGCTATCTAGAGTAGCTACCATTTTAGAACAACTTATGTTGAGAATTGTTAACATTTATAATAACTCTTGTAACAATACTTAAAGAACAATTATGTTCAAAACAATCGTCATTCAGAATAACTTCTATTTAAAGCAATTGTTTATCAAGAATGGTCCTTGTTCAAAACAAGATATTTCAAAAGTACCACCACAAAATAACTCCTATTTAGAACAATCTCTACCAAGAACAACTATGTTGAAAGCAACTCTTTTTTGGAACTACTTCTACAAAGAACAATTATGTCGAGAACAATTCATACTTGGAATAGGTAAAACTAACCTTTATTTAGGAACAACTTCAATTTAAAAAGAACTCACATTTTGAAAGATGTTCCTTAGAAGACCTTTCACACAGCACTATTTCACCAGAGTAGAAAAAGTGGAAATAACCTCTAGAATACGGAAAGATTCTTGGATTATCTTCACTTTTGGGATGTTCCAAAGAGCTTGTCTCAATGGATCAAGAATGGAAGTAGTTAAGAGGTTTCCTTTTAACCTCTTCTTGTAATATTGGGTGCTTCTCCCTTGTAGAAACATGGTAAGTCATATCCACTATTCACCATTACCAATAACCTATACTCTTACTAAAATAAATCATTTTTACGTCATGCAACTTACAATATTCCTTATTACTCCTATTTAATGCTTAGATTCGGAACTCCTATGATTGAATTCTATAAATAGGATCCTTTCACAACTTGTAAGGAGACTTTTTGGCATTTTCTTATTTCCAAGCTTGCTATACTGTCACGGGGTGTAACACTCCTAACCCGTCTCTATCGCCAAATTTCAGTTACGGAGTATTACAACACATAACAAAACAATTTACATCATTAAACATTTCACTTATTAAATTAAATAATAACATTTGAATCTACATTTCATTCATAGCATAATCACAATTACGAGCTTTAAAACAAGCATATAGGACTTAAAAATGACTTTGAAATCATTTAAGGACCAATTTGAATTAAAACATAAACATGAAAAATTTTGAAAATAGGGGTCACACAATCGTGTGACCAGGCCGTGCGGCTCAAGGACATGGTCGTGTGGCCAAACTATGTACAAATTGAAATATGGGTCACACAGTTGTGTCTCAGCCCGTGTGCCCACCCATGTGAGTGTTTAGAATATGGTCACATAGCCGTGTCACAAGATGCGTGCTAGACTGTATGTGTATTCGAAATAAGGTCACACGGCTGTGTCATAGACTATGTCAAACCTACACCTAAAATTAACAAGACACACAACCATGTGTGGCACATGTGTAACAGCCCATTTCGAGGTCAAATTGGAACAGTGGTTTCTAGACCACAAATATGAAGTTAAAATATTTATTTTATTATTTTAATAAGGTCTACAACATGATAGATTAAAATTTTATGGTTTAAATGCTTAATTTGTTAAAAAGGACTAAATCGCGTAAAACGTAAAACTTGTGTTCTGTTAGCTAAAAGTTTCAAATAGCTATAGAACAATAAAGTAAAGGTCCTTAAGTGATAAATAGTTCATTGTGGTTAATGGATGATGATAGCATGACAATTGGTGTAGTTTATTATATTTTTCAAGGTTATTCAGGTAAATTGATTATTAATGTTAATATTAATAAAACAAAAATAAATTTTATGTTTCTTGATTCATTTTTTGACTAAAAATTTGAGGAATAAGAAACAAAAATAGGACTTTACATTCGGCAAGTATAAATTCTTCAATTAAGGTATGGTTTTAGCTTGGTTTTTAATGGTTTCTACATTTTTGAGCTCGTTGCAGCTTAATCTAGCTAGCATGTACCTTCATTTTTGAAATTGTTATAGATTTTCAATGATTCCATTGTTGAATACTTGAGTTCTTTGATGTTTAATGATAGATTATGGAAGCTTGATGATAGTTTTACAAGTTTTATAAAGTGATTTTTGACAAAAATGTCAAATAGGGATTAAATTATGAAATTGTAAAATTGTGTGGTTAAAAATGTGAAACAATGAAAGATATGGGCTTCTAGGAGTTCCTATGAAATTCGGCTAGGCATGGGTAGGTACTAAATTGCATGAATTTGCAATTTTATGTGATAAGGACTAAATTATAAAAATTGAAAAAGAATAGGGGCAAATGTGTAAATTTGCCAAAATATGAATTATGAACTAAATTGAATAGATTGAATGCTGAATGTATTGAATTTGATAATATATAGATCAAGATAAGCCGAGATTGAGTTTAGATCAGGGAAAAGGAAAGATTGACAAATAGCCGATAGTTTTTAACCAACAAATCGAGGTAAGTTCGTATAATTAGAATCAAAATTTTCTATAGTTACAATTAGTGAAATGAATATGTATAGTTGAAATACTTGAAGTATGAACGCTTTATTGATATAATGTATTTGTTACCGAGCCCTGTTTGAACTACATGAATTCATTAGATACAAGTGACATGATACTGGGATTACCGTTTTAGTCGAGCTCCTGCATTTGTTGTGGACTCACCATATCTCGTATGAGCTTACCAATATATCAGCTCGAAAAAGCTTACTGTTTTCATCTCATTAGAGCTTACCATTTCAGCTCGCATGAGCTTACTGTCCAGCTTAATAGAGCTTACCGTTTTAGCTCATAATAGCTTACTGTTTATCAACTCAGGAGGAGCTTACCGATCATGGCTCAAAAAAGCATACATGATAATAAATTGACGGATTACTAATATTGTTCACTCGATTATCCTTGGAAGTTCTAATAGGTTCAACGGGTCTAAATAATGTTATACGGATGGGTTATTGTTTATAAATGTTATGAATGTTATACATAATATATGAATTTGGAATGATGATAAGCATTGTATTAATGGATGATTTCATGTATGTTTACAATGACTAACATTTGATGAATACTGTTGATTAGGTGTTGGTTAATTGAATTGGTTGCATATTTTTATTGCTTTGATTATGTATAAATGGTAAGTTTAATTCTGAATTATATGGGTTTACTAAGCTTAAAAGCTTACTTTGTTTCTCTTTTATGTTTTATAGAGGTTCGTTAGCTTGCTCGTTCCGGACAAGTCGGGGTTGCACATCACACTATCCAAATTTTGATTGGTACTTTTAAACTTTTGAATTTGTAAATATGGCATGTATAGGCCAGTTTGAAAGATGTTAGTTATGCTACTTGATATCCTGATTTTGGTATATTTTTGTGTATAAGTAAGCCATGTGATTTAACTTATTTTGATGTTATGTTTTGGTTGGATTGAAAGTGTTCTATTATGGTATATTTTGGCAAGGTAAGATGAAATGAAATTATGCAAATGAAGTCTTGATATATAGATGTTAGATGAATGTATTATACATGTGGTTAAATAGGTATTTAGAGATGTAAATGGTAAGTTTTGATATGGCTTATAATGTGTATTGAAATGGTTATTTTGGCTGCCAATTGACTTGTATAAATATGGTCAATTATGCTTGTAAATGTTTGTGTTTATAGGGTGGCAAAATGTGTGACAGCCCAAAGTTGACCCTAGTCGGGAAGTAGTTTCGGGACCGCTAAACCGAGTCACCGAAATGTTTGAATGTGATACTTATTGTCTAGAATATGTAATTATGAATGTGTGAAAATTTCAAGCTTCAATTTGGTTGATTTCATGTGAATTTAGTCTATAGGACTTATGTGAGAAAATTCTAAAATGTGATAGGTCAATGTGTGAGGACCTATTAGTGCATGTGGACAAAGGAGGGACTTGCATGTCAAATTTCCCCCCCTAATGAGTAGTGGCCGGCCATGACAAGGAATGATGGGCAAAACATGTCATGAAACATGTTTTGTTAATGGAAGAATAAAATAAGGAGTATGGGTAATAAAGAAATGGAAACAAAAGAAAAAAAAATGTGTGGTTGCCCCCCCCATTGCCGTGAGCTAAAGAGAAGAAAAGAGAAAAATTTGTGTTCATCCTTTCTCACCTTCATTTAGCCTAAATTAGAAAGAAAAACAAAGAAAAAAATTTCTCATCCTTTGGTTCATCCTTGGCCAAAAATTTTAAGGAGGAAAGAAGAAGAAAGGTGAAGAGATTCGGCCATGCATGTAGCTAGGCTAAGGTATGTTTGATGATGTTCCATGAGATGCATGCATGTTTTAGTTGTTAGCTTGAGTTCTACCTAGCCCATGGTCTAAATCTTGCTATGTGATGGAAATGGCACTTGACCATGGATGCATCATTCTTGGTTGATGTTTGATGTTGTGGTGATGAGGCATGAGGATGAGTTAAGATTCGGCCTAGGTGGAGGTTGTGTTAATGCCATTGCATGCAAAATATGAAGCTTGTTAATGATGCATGTGATGATGGCTTGATGATTCTTGAACCTCCTTTTTAGCATTTTTGTGTGAGCACATATGTGCATTGGTTGCTAAATGGAAAAGAATCGGCTAGCAAGATGTGTGCTAAGGCCGAATGTAACTTTGCATGTTAATGAGCAATGCATGTGTTAAATTGATGAAAAGGGGGAGGATGCTTTACTAGTGTGTATATGTGTGTATTAAGTGTTGAAATCGACCCCAAAAATAGACATGCATATTCGGCCAAGGGGAAAGAAATTAGCTAATATGTTGTGTTGATGCATGATTTTTGCATGTATGAGACTTTAATGTCTAATGTATAAATATGGGCTAAGTGCCTTGTGTTCATCTTTTTGATGCCTAAATGATGAAATCAATTTATTTGTTTAATTAAGCTCAAGAGCAAAGGGGAAATAAATTCGATAAAGGGAAGGAAAAAGTGGTCGAATAGCTAGCGGAATCGTTCGACAACACCCGAGGTAAGTTCTTGAGTAAGAGAGCTTAAATTACGATGTGATTAAATCATGTTTTAAGCAAATTAAAATCATGCTCTATGAGTGGCTATTGAGCCGAATGTGCAAGGATGGTGTGTGCCTTGTGTTTGAGTTTCGCAAATGAAAATGAAATATGAATGTGCATGATTAATTGAATGCTGTCCGGGCTAAGTCCCGAAGGCTTTGTGCTAAGTGAATATATCCGGACTAAGATCCGAAGGCCTTTGTGCGAGATACTAAATCCGGGTTAAGTCCCGAAGGCATTCGTGCGAGTTATTAAATCCGGGTTAAGTCCCGAAGGCATTCGTGCGAGTTGTTAAATCCGGGTTATGTCCCGAAGGCATTGTGTGAGTTACTAAAACCGGGCTATGTCCCGAAGGCATTTGAACGAGGAGCTATATCCGGTTAAATCCCGAAGGTACGTGATTTGGTAATGAATGAGCTTGCTGTAAAATTCCAGCGAATACTCGAAAAACATCCCAATATGGGGATATGTTACGTATGTGTTGAATTTAATCGAGCCCTTACAAATAAATGTTCGCTCAGTTGATAAACGAGCTACCGGCCTTCGGCTAAGTTAGTTTATTGTGTATGTACATAAGGGTTGTTAATGTTGTGAAGCAAGTTTGATATCGGTAAATTGCGTATTATGAAATATTCCGTTTAGCTAAATGTGTGCTATTCTTTGTGTATGCTGGAATTCCTTGCTCAAAACTTACTAAGCATAAATTGCTTACTCGTTACATTGCTCCTCTGTTTTATAGATTTTTGGTTCTCCAGCTATCGGACTCGGGATCTTGAAGTCGAAGTCGCCCACACTATCAAAGGCTCTTTTGGGTACTATTTTGGTTGAATTTTGATATGGCATGTATAGGACTACCCAATGTTGTCTTTCGAGTACTTTATGAAATGTATAAGTGTACAGCCATGCGAAAATGGCTTGTAGAAGTGGAGTATGGCATTAGACCATTCGTGTTTATGAATGTATAAATGGTTTCATGATGTAACTATAGTTGGAATGGAAGTGTTGAGCAAATGATCAGCCATTGGAATGGCTAAGCATGATCATATGTGGGCTTATGTATGACAAGGCCCTAGTTGGTCCATGAAACCCCAAATTAGGTAAGGTTTACTTTGAAAACAGATGCTGATAGCAGCAGTGGTGTGGATTGGAAAAATCACAAGAATTCGTAGGAGTGGAATTAAATAGTGAATAAATTATGTAATCGAACCTTGATGAATCTACTTTCATATGGAAGTAACGAAACAATCATAGGAACAGTACAGTAAGAGATATTTGGGTTCTTGTGGAACAGGGCCAGAACAGTTTCTGGATTCCCTGTTCCGCCTTTGGAAATTCACTATAAATTGACTAGAGATAATTAGGGGTCATACCATATATGTATGGATTCCTCTCTGAGTCTAGTTTCCATAGAAACAAACGGCATCAGTATTGAAGCTCTGTGCAGAGAGATATCCAAGTCGTAATGGGAAAAGGTCAGTGTAGTCGACCCCTGTAACATGGGAGACTTTGACAAATAAACTGTACTAATTGGCCCGACCAAAAATTCTAGAAAAAAATACATAGGTGGGGACATGAGTCTAGTTTCAGGGAAAAATCACAAAACTGATTTTCGAGTTGTGAAACTCAATATATGATTTTTGAAGCGACTAGTACTCAGACTGGGCAGTGTCTGGAAAAATTTTTCAAAGTTTGTTAACATCTCGTGTCCGACTCCGGTGTCGGTCTCGGGTTCGGGGTGTTACATTTTATTGGTATCAGAGCTACGGTTTAGTCAATTCTAGGACTACCGTAATGTGTTGGGTCTAGCTATACATGCCATTTTATGTGATTACTTGATAGTGTGGTGACTTCTGAAAATTGTAAATGTGTTTATAGTAATGGATCCCGATCGTGACCGAGAGGTAGCTGATGATCTTGAGAGTGTAGCGCCTGCTCCCGCACAAGGGACAGTACCGGCAGACTCTCAACCTAATGCTAGTAATCCGAATGATGAAGCTAGACAAGCATTCTATAGCGTGATGAATGATTGGTTCAACCAATACATTCGAACTAATATGGCTGTTCCACAACCTCCATTCCCGACAAATACTACCCCCGCACCTACAATACCGCCGGTAACGGACCAAATAAGGTCAAATAAGCCCCCAGTTGATAGAATCCGAAAACATGGGGCTACTGAATTTAAGGCTATGGATAGCGATGATGCCGAGCAAGCTGAATTTTGGCTGGACAACACTATCCGGGTACTCGATGAGCTATCTTGTACACCCGATGAATGCCTAAAGTGTGCTATCTCCTTGCTACGTGATTCTGCCTACTATTGGTGGAGTACTCTGACTTCTGTTGTGCCCCGAGAGCAAGTAACTTGGGAGTTTTTCCAAACTGAGTTTCGGAAAAAGTATATCAGTCAGAGATTTGTTGATCAAAAACGGAAGGAATTTCTTGAGCTTAAGCAAGGCTCCATGTCGGTTACTGATTACGAGCGAAAATTTGTTAGACTTAGCAAATACGCTCGGGAATGTGTTTCGTCCGAAGCTATTATGTGTAAACGCTTCGAGGATGGGCTGAATGAAGATATAAAAATGTTCGTTGGCGTTCTTGAAATACGAGAGTTCGTGGTACTTGTTGAACGAGCTTGTAAAGCCGAAGAGCTTAGAAAAGAAAAGCAAAGAGTTGATGAGGGAACTGGAGAGTTTCGTAAAAGATCCTCGGGAAGGTCTCTTCAACAAGCATCGAAGAGATTTCGAGATGATGCGGGCCAGTTTAGAGGCACTTCGGGCCTTTTTGGACGAGATCGTGATCGACCCCCTGTGGGTACACGAGGCACTTCGGTCGCCAGTGTTGGGAATGAACGTCGAGACAGGATGAAATGCCGATATTGCGGTAAATGGCATTCGGGGAGTTGTAGATTTCCTGACCGCTCCTGTTACAAGTGCGGATCAGTTGACCACTTCATTAAAGATTGCCCGAGGTTGTTTGAACAGAATGAAAATCAGAGTGGGAAACCGGGTGCTACCACTGCTCGAGGTAGACCATCTGGAAATACGGGCAATGCTAGTGGTGGTCAGAGAGGTTCTAGAGGTGATATAACCAGATCCGAAGCTCGTGCGCCTGCTAGAGCTTATGCTATACGTGCCCGCGAGGATGCTTCTTCGCCTGATGTTATTACCGGTACATTCACTCTCTTTGATACTAATGTAATTGCTTTGATTGACCCCGGTTCTACTCATTCTTACATATGTGAAACCTTAGCCTCCAGTAAGACTTTACCTATTGAGTCTACTGAGTTCGTAATTCGGGTGTCAAATCCCTTGGGTCGTTACGTGCTTGTCGACAAAGTGTGTAAGAAATGTCCCCTGGAAATTCGAGGTTCCTATTTCCCGGCGAACTTGATGCTTTTTCCGTTTGATGAATTTGATGTTATCCTTGGTTTGGATTGGTTGAACGCGCATGATGCGGTTGTGAACTGCAAGAGCAAGACTATTGATTTGAGGTGCGCAAATAACGAAGTAATCCGAGTTGAATCTGCGGACTTGGAGGGGATGCCAGCTGTAATATCAGCAATGTTGGCACAGAAATATGTAAGAAGAGGGTGCGAAGCATACCTTGCGTATGTACTTGATGACAAAGAATTAGAAAAGAAACCCGAATCTGTGCCGGTGGTTTGTGAATACCCGGATGTTTTTCCGGAAGAATTACCGGGTTTACCACCTGTTCGGGAGGTAGAGTTTGGTATTGAGCTTGTACCTGGGACTACGTCGATTTCGATAGCTCCGTATCGTATGGCACCAACCGAGTTAAAGGAGTTGAAAGCTCAGTTGCAAGAACTGACGGATAGAGGTTTCGCTCGACCAAGTTTCTCACCTTGGGGTGCACCAGTATTGTTCGTGAAAAAGAAGGACGGAACCATGAGGTTGTGCATTGACTATCGTCAGCTGAATAAAGTAACGATAAAGAACAAATATCCGTTGCCGCGCATCGATGATTTGTTCGACCAACTGAAGGGAGCCTCAGTGTTCTCAAAAATAGATTTGAGATCGGGCTATTATCAGTTGCGAATCCGAGATTCAGATATTCCCAAAACTGCCTTCAGAACTAGATATGGTCACTACGAATTCTTAGTGATGCCGTTTGGGCTCACTAATGCCCCTGCAGTATTTATGGATTTGATGAATCGGATCTTCAGACCATATTTGGATCGGTTCGTAGTTGTGTTCATTGATGACATTTTGGTCTATTCAAGAGATGAGACCGAACATGCTGAGCATCTGAGGCTAGTGCTGCAAATTTTGCGGGAAAAGCAGTTATATGCTAGGTTCAGTAAGTGTGAGTTCTGGTTAAGAGAGCTTAGCTTCTTGGGTCATGTGGTATCCGCGTCGGGTATTCGAGTTGACCCGAACAAAATTTCAGCCATACTTGACTGGAAACCTCCGAGAAATATTACTGAGGTTCGGAGCTTTTTGGTGCTCGCCGGTTATTACCGACGATTTGTGAAAGGTTTCTCGATGATAGCCACACCAATGACGAAGCTACTTCAAAAGGACGTTAAGTTCGAATGGACGGAGAAGTGTCAGAAAAGTTTTGATCCACTGAAAACTCACTTGACTGAAGCTCCAATTTTAGTGCAACCCGAATCGGGTAAAGAGTTTGTCATTTATAGTGACGCATCCCTACTTGGGTTGGGTTGCGTATTGATGCAAGACGGTCGAGTTGTGGCCTATGCGTCGAGACAATTGAAGTCACACGAGAGAAATTATCCGACCCATGATCTCGAATTAGCCGCCATCGTATTTGCTTTGAAAATATGGCGACATCATTTGTTTGGTGAGAAGTGCCATGTATTTTCGGATCACAAAAGTCTCAAATATTTGATGACTCAACGAGACTTGAATCTGCGACAAAGACGTTGGCTTGAGTTGTTGAAAGATTACGAGCTTGTCATTGATTACCACCCGGGAAAGGCTAACGTGGTTGCGGACGCCTTAAGCCGGAAGTCATTGTTTGCTTTACGAGCGATGAACGTGCATTTGTCTGTTCTACCAGACAGTGTGTTAGTAGCTGAATTAAAAGCTAAACCATTATTGACTCACCAAATTCGTGAAGCTCAGAAAGTCGATGATGAATTGGTTGCAAAACGGGCTAAGTGTTTTCCGAACGAGGAATCGGAGTTTCAAATTGATGATGATGATTGTTTGAGGTTCAGAAATCGTTTGTGTGTTCCAAGGAATTCGGAACTCATTTCGATGATTCTGAACGAAGCCCATTGTAGCCGAATGTCAATTCACCCGGGGAGTATGAAAATGTACAACGATTTGAAATGTCAATTTTGGTGGCATGGTATGAAACGGGACATCTCCGACTTTGTTTCGAGATGTTTAATATGTCAACAAGTGAAAGCGGAACATCAAGTGCCTTCAGGATTACTTCAGCCGATCATGATACCCGAGTGGAAATGGGATCGAGTCACAATGGACTTTGTGTCCGGACTGCCATTGTCAACAAGTAAGAAGGATGCGATTTGGGTTGTTGTTGATAGACTGACTAAGTCGGCTCATTTCATCCCCGTACGTACGGATTTTTCATTGGATAAACTAGCTGAATTGTACGTTTATCAAATTGTGAGATTACACGGGGTACCTATTTCTATCGTGTCGGATAGAGATCCGAGATTCACCTCACGATTTTGGAAGAAATTGCAAGAAGCTCTGGGTACCAAGCTGCATTTTAGCACTGCTTTTCACCCCTAAACCGATGGTCAATCCGAGCGGATAATTCAGATACTTGAGGATATGTTGAGATGTTGCATCCTCGAGTTCAGTAGTTCATGGGAACGGTATTTACCTTTGATTAAATTCGCTTACAACAATAGTTTTCAATCAAGTATTAAGATGGCACCTTACGAGGCTTTGTACGGTCGTAAATGCCATACACCATTGTTTTGGACCGAGCTCGGTGAAAGTAAAATTTTCGGAGTTGATTTGATTAGAGATGCTGAACAGAAAGTAAAGGTAATCCGTGAAAGTCTGAAGGTAGCCACGGATCGTCAGAAATCGTACGCAGATTTGAAACGAAAAGACATCGAGTATCAGGTGGGAGACAAAGTGTTCCTTAAGGTTTCACCTTGGAAAAAGATACTCAAGTTCGGCCGTAAGGGCAAGTTGAGCCCAAGATTCATTGGGCCGTACGAAATCTCCGAACGAGTTGGTCCGGTTGCGTATAGATTGATTTTGCCCCCGGAGCTTGAAAAGATTCATGACGTCTTTCATGTTTCGATGCTTCGACGCTATCGATCTGATCCATCGCACATAATTAGCCCATCAGAGGTTGAAATTCAAGTTGACATGAGCTATGAAGAAGAACCGATGCGTATCCTAGCTCGTGAAGTGAAGGAGTTGCGAAACAAAAGAGTTCCGCTAGTAAAGGTGTTATGGCTCAAACACGGGATCGAGGAAGCTACTTGGGAGACCGAGAGCTCGATGAAAGAACGATACCCAAACCTATTTACCGGTAAGATTTTCGGGGACGAAAATTTCTTAAGTGGGGGAGAGTTGTGACAGCCCAAAGTTGACCCTAGTCGGGAAGTAGTTTCGGGACCGCTAAACCGAGTCACCGAAATGTTTGAATGTGATACTTATTGTCTAGAATATGTAATTATGAATGTGTGAAAATTTCAAGCTTCAATTTGGTTGATTTCATGTGAATTTAGTCTATAGGACTTATGTGAGAAAATTCTAAAATGTGATAGGTCAATGTGTGAGGACCTATTAGTGCATGTGGACAAAGGAGGGACTTGCATGTCAAATTTCCCCCCCTAATGAGTAGTGGCCGGCCATGACAAGGAATGATGGGCAAAACATGTCATGAAACATGTTTTGTTAATGGAAGAATAAAATAAGGAGTATGGGTAATAAAGAAATGGAAACAAAAGAAAAAAAATGTGTGGTTGCCCCCCCATTGCCGTGAGCTAAAGAGAAGAAAAGAGAAAAATTTGTGTTCATCCTTTCTCACCTTCATTTAGCCTAAATTAGAAAGAAAAACAAAGAAAAAAATTTCTCATCCTTTGGTTCATCCTTGGCCAAAAATTTTAAGGAGGAAAGAAGAAGAAAGGTGAAGAGATTCGGCCATGCATGTAGCTAGGCTAAGGTATGTTTGATGATGTTCCATGAGATGCATGCATGTTTTAGTTGTTAGCTTGAGTTCTACCTAGCCCATGGTCTAAATCTTGCTATGTGATGGAAATGGCACTTGACCATGGATGCATCATTCTTGGTTGATGTTTGATGTTGTGGTGATGAGGCATGAGGATGAGTTAAGATTCGGCCTAGGTGGAGGTTGTGTTAATGCCATTGCATGCAAAATATGAAGCTTGTTAATGATGCATGTGATGATGGCTTGATGATTCTTGAACCTCCTTTTTAGCATTTTTGTGTGAGCACATATGTGCATTGGTTGCTAAATGGAGAAGAATCGGCTAGCAAGATGTGTGCTAAGGCCGAATGTAACTTTGCATGTTAATGAGCAATGCATGTGTTAAATTGATGAAAAGGGGGAGGATGCTTTACTAGTGTGTATATGTGTGTATTAAGTGTTGAAATCGACCCCAAAAATAGACATGCATATTCGGCCAAGGGGAAAGAAATTAGCTAATATGTTGTGTTGATGCATGATTTTGCATGTATGAGACTTTAATGTCTAATGTATAAATATGGGCTAAGTGCCTTGTGTTCATCTTTTTGATGCCTAAATGATGAAATCAATTTATTTGTTTAATTAAGCTCAAGAGCAAAGGGGAAATAAATTCGATAAAGGGAAGGAAAAAGTGGTCGAATAGCTAGCGGAATCGTTCGACAACACCCGAGGTAAGTTCTTGAGTAAGAGAGCTTAAATTACGATGTGATTAAATCATGTTTTAAGCAAATTAAAATCATGCTCTATGAGTGGCTATTGAGCCGAATGTGCAAGGATGGTGTGTGCCTTGTGTTTGAGTTTCGCAAATGAAAATGAAATATGAATGTGCATGATTAATTGAATGCTATCCGGGCTAAGTCCCGAAGGCTTTGTGCTAAGTGAATATATCCGGACTAAGATCCGAAGGCCTTTGTGCGAGATACTAAATCCGGGTTAAGTCCCGAAGGCATTCGTGCGAGTTATTAAATCCGGGTTAAGTCCCGAAGGCATTCGTGCGAGTTGTTAAATCCGGGTTATGTCCCGAAGGCATTGTGTGAGTTACTAAAACCGGGCTATGTCCCGAAGGCATTTGAACGAGG
This sequence comes from Gossypium hirsutum, assembly GCF_007990345.1. Taxonomy (NCBI): domain Eukaryota; kingdom Viridiplantae; phylum Streptophyta; class Magnoliopsida; order Malvales; family Malvaceae; genus Gossypium; species Gossypium hirsutum. The sequence goes on from NC_053426.1 coordinate 63,572,347, forward strand.
AGCTATATCCGGTTAAATCCCGAAGGTACGTGATTTGGTAATGAATGAGCTTGCTGTAAAATTCCAGCGAATACTCGAAAAACATCCCAATATGGGGATATGTTACGTATGTGTTGAATTTAATCGAGCCCTTACAAATAAATGTTCGCTCAGTTGATAAACGAGCTACCGGCCTTCGGCTAAGTTAGTTTATTGTGTATGTACATAAGGGTTGTTAATGTTGTGAAGCAAGTTTGATATCGGTAAATTGCGTATTATGAAATATTCCGTTTAGCTAAATGTGTGCTATTCTTTGTGTATGCTGGAATTCCTTGCTCAAAACTTACTAAGCATAAATTGCTTACTCGTTACATTGCTCCTCTGTTTTATAGATTTTTGGTTCTCCAGCAATCGGACTCGGGATCTTGAAGTCGAAGTCGCCCACACTATCAAAGGCTCTTTTGGGTACTATTTTGGTTGAATTTTGATATGGCATGTATAGGACTACCCAATGTTGTCTTTCGAGTACTTTATGAAATGTATAAGTGTACAGCCATGCGAAAATGGCTTGTAGAAGTGGAGTATGGCATTAGACCATTCGTGTTTATGAATGTATAAATGGTTTCATGATGTAACTATAGTTGGAATGGAAGTGTTGAGCAAATGATCAGCCATTGGAATGGCTAAGTATGATCATATGTGGGCTTATGTATGACAAGGCCCTAGTTGCTCCATGAAACCCCAAATTAGGTAAGGTTTACTTTGAAAACAGATGCTGATAGCAGCAGTGGTGTGGATTGGAAAAATCACAAGAATTCGTAGGAGTGGAATTAAATAGTGAATAAATTATGTAATCGAACCTTGATGAATCTACTTTCATATGGAAGTAACGAAACAATCATAGGAACAGTACAGTAAGAGATATTCGGGTTCTTGTGGAACAGGGCCAGAACAGTTTCTAGATTCCCTGTTCCGCCTTTGGAAATTCACTATAAATTGACCAGAGATAATTAGGGGTCATACCATATATGTATGGATTCCTCTCTAAGTCTAGTTTCCATAGAAACAAACGGCATCAGTATTGAAGCTCTGTGCAGAGAGATATCCAAGTCGTAATGGGAAAAGGTCAGTGTAGTCGACCCCTGTAACATGGGAGACTTTGACTAATAAACTGTACTAATTGGCCTGACCAAAAATTCTAGAAAAAAATACATAGGTGGGAACATGAGTCTAGTTTCAGGGAAAATCACAAAACTGATTTTCGAGTTGTGAAACTCAAGATATGATTTTTGAAGCGACTAGTACTCAGACTGGGCAGTGTCTGGAAAAATTTTTCAAAGTTTGTTAACATCTCGTGTCCGACTCCGGTGTCGGTCTCGGGTTCGGGGTGTTACAAAATGACTTTACAAATGGCCTATTTTTGTCCACACGGGCAGAGACACGGGCGTGTGTCTCAACCATGTACGAGATACGGTTATGTTACACGGCTGTGCATCCCCTGAGGTACCCTACGAAATAAGTCAGTATACCCTACAAGTTTGACACGGCTTAGACACACGGGCATGTCTATTGGTCGTGTGTGTCACACGGACTCACACACAGGCGTGTAACTGACCGTGCGACATAAGTCAGTATACCCCCTAAATGGCACATTGCCGAGCACACGGGCGTGTGTGGCCATTTCGAAAGTCACATGGGCTAAACACACAGGTGTGTGGTTGGCTGTGTGGTTGGCCGTGTGACCCAAGTTAGTATCCTCTCCAATTTTCACACGACTTAACACACGGACGTTTCCTCGACCGTGTGACACAAGTCAGTATATATGCCCTGTTTTCACACGGTCTAAGACACAAACGTGTTTACTAGCCATGTGAGGCACTCGGCCTGTTCACACGGGCGTGTGAC